>NW_028301563.1:6089166-6280833 GCF_042242905.1 Orbicella faveolata | reverse complement strand
GCTCTGCCCCGCTTAACCGTCTTTTCTTTAGAAGTTTCAACGGTCTGCGTTCAAGCCTGGTGGCCCACCGTCACACTGGAGATTATTTCCAGTGTCAACAGCATAAAGCGACTAAGGCAATTTGTCAGTATTCCGCATGGATTGTTATGTTAGTCCATCGCGAGCAATCTTAGCCTCTAGTATTTAATTCACCGGTACTCATTTGTGGACTGAAGTGCTGTGGTACTGTGAGAGTACTAATGCTCTAACCCGTTACCTCTCATATAAGTCAGTGCATATCGCATAAAGTATGTTGAAAATCCATTGGAGCATTTGATTTCGAAGGTCAAGTAGCAATAAATGACAACCACACTGCCAACCTCAGAAAAAAATTATGCATAATGAACTTACGGGAGTTTTCTATTAGGTGCTTGCGGTAACAAATGTATATGCAGTAATGAATTGGAAAATTTATCACAGAGTTTGCGCATTGTTAACGAAAAAAAAAAATCGGCAAATAAAGCAGGAGTTAAAACCAATTTATATAAAGAAAAAAAAATGAAAGTTTACCAAGCAGAAAATTAAACGAACATAATATATTGGCCATTATCTTCTAAAATAAAAGAAAATAAGTGACATTTTTAATTAACGGGCCTCCAGCGATGAAGTAATGAGAATTTTCGAGCACAGTTTTGTGTTAAGCGGCTAAAATTAAATTGATAACCTCGGTGGCCGTGTGTGTATGTGTGTGTTCGGGGTGGTGGGGGGGGGGGGGGTAGACAATCCAGTTTGTGTGTTATTTCGTGTGTTACTTCAAAGCCATGACGTTTGACGACAAGCGCGAACCCAACCCAGCTTCTGACCTGTGCATAGTCCATAATTACTGGTTACCACCAGCATCAACCGCTAGATTCATATTCCTCTCCACCCCGTCCCCCACTGCTCTCGAGTCTGGTATTTGCTCCTCAGCCATTCGCGCTCCTCATCACCGAGTATTCCCGAAGCTTGACGCATGCGCCATTTGTCAACCTAAGGCATACTTGAAACTCCGCAGAACTTCCCAGTCATATCGTAAGAATGCAGATGACAAAGAACAGAGTATACTCTATCTGAGAGCCCGTCAGAAATACCGGAAACATTAATTTAGGAGTGACACCATGCAAGATCTTGATATAAAAGTTATGGTTGTTAGCAGCATGTTGCTATAATTTTATTTCAGCAAACCAAAAATTATAATTTCTCCTGCTTGTGCCCTGTGGTTGTTTCGGCAGAGGAATCCCGATTTTTCGAACCTTCGAGGGAAACGAAACTTGGTTCGAAAAATCGGATAGTTCGAGAAATCGGGGGTAAAATTACAGTGTTTGACTGAGGAGAGGAAACGACTTTTGGTTCGAGTTATCGGAAGGTTCTAAAAGGTGAGGGTTCGCGAAATCGGGATTCCACTGTATTTCAATATGTTTGTTTTTCTGTTCTTGACAACTTTAGGAAGTGCGTCAGCCCATTATCTCTAATCCCGCCTGAGCATATTTGGAAGCTTAGTCATGTTTCTAAGTCACGTTCCCGTCACGTTTCGTTTCACTGTGCTGGGTTCCTGATAGGCTCGATTACCAGCCGCTGTTCGGGAGAGGAGCCCGCGCTCCTCCCCGAACTCTTCTCGGGGAGGAACGTAGACCTGACTCGAGAAAGCGGCGGAAATCGAGCCTAGGTTCCTGAAGACTTCACCGGCGAGCTGTACGACTTAAAAGGATGTTACCTGAACAGACCGGTACGCGCGCTCGCTGCCCAAGATACTGTGGAAAAAAGTCAAATGGCGTGACGCAATGAAAACCGACTTCAAAACGTGGACGAAATAACCGTCTGATACCTGCAAAAGTAAACCTGATCTTAATTGTCTGGAATAAAGCGCTGAACTGTGAATTAAAAGGAAAACGCGCTAAAATACTCCAAGATTAGAACGAAAAAAAATATTCTCAAAGAGCAAGCGAAGATTTTGAAACAGAAGCACTGAAGCGTCATTCAAGAGGTCCCAGCGCAGCCCCGGGGGAGGTACTTTGGGAATTTCTGGGTGGGGATGTGCCGCTTGTACTCTGGAAACCTTAGCGTATACCAGAGCTAGTTCAGCTGAATTTTGCTACCCTATACTAGAGTAAACTCCCCAGATCCCCCATCTATTGACACTGTTGAGGCTGATTTGCGTAAATTTAAACTTGCTGATTTGATTTTTTTATATTTTTGAGTGGCAATTCCTGGTTTCATTAGTCTAGATAAAATCTTCAACCAAATAGTCAATTTTGTGAAAAATGATACCCTATTCTAGACCCAAACGCTCTGATTTATATACCCTATCCTAGAGTAAACTGCTTGAAAACCATACCCTTCACAGCGGCACATACCTATATAGCCCATATATGGCAGTGCCCCCCTCCCCCCGGGAGCGCAGCACCCTTAGCTTTGTAAAATCCTGTCCGGTGATCGGGTCGATCAGCGTTAATAATAACGCCAACGCGCGAAAACAGGTTGACAAGTGGACAAGGTATAATGGGTAACTCCGTTCCTTGCTCGTGCTCGGCACATGCTTAGCCTAAGATGTCAGTCATCTGTCGCCTGGGAGATGGCTGACATTTCACGCAAGTGCTCATATGCGCTTTGCCTCGTTTTCGCTGTTTCCTCAGTCTGCAGCGGTGCCTGAGACGAAGCAGGTTTAAAAACACCTGTCCAAAGATTAAAAACAGGTAAAACAAGGACCACGACGGTTTGCGACTTGAGCTGGAATTTTGCACCTGCCTTCTCAGCGCTGAAATTTGAACAGCTGCCTCTCAGTGTTTCTCATGCAATTTCTGTTTTGTGTTCATTAGCGCCGATAACTTTCCAGAGCTGTCCGAAACCATTTAATATAGAATGCCATTGTTGTGACATTTGTGACAGACAGATATTCTTAATCAATAAAATGTAAATGTTAGATCAATTAAACTGTCCATCAGGAACTGGTGGCTGGCCGGTTGTGATGGGTTGTTATTTACGACTCGTGCAATAAGTTAAATTATGAAATTAACACTTTCAACTGCAGAGGACCGCGCAGTGAGGACTTAAAACCACTTGTCTAGTACTGACAACAAGACTGGGCGTACGTACGGCAAACAAAAGAGTATATATTAATATTCATTGGCCTGAATTTGAAAGCTGGACAAAACTGTGAATTTCAGTTTGGGTAATCTCGTGCTGGCCGTGGAGATCTAGGATCGAAATTATGTAACGGGTAGCTATTTGCGACTCGTGGCATAAATTACAGATGTGTAACTTTCGAATGTAGAGCTTAGTGGGCCACACAACGAAGAATTTAAACACTTGTCTTGCATTGATTACAAGGCTTACGGACGGCAAAAGGATAGATCAAATATTCAGTGGCCACTTAAAATAGACGAATCCGTAAATTACAAAGAATATTATTAGCTGGACCATACACCGGAAGCCTCATCCTCAAGCGTTGCACGTGGACAGATGATAAATAGAGCCTTGCAAGGTATTACCATATCATATATTATGTATTACCGAATTATATATTTTGCCATATAGGCATAAAAAAATAATAACGCTCAATATCAAAAAGTTTCCTGTAAATGAATGGTTTTCACTGGATCGATTCAACTGCTGGTAGACTTCCTGGGTTACAGAGTTACAGTTGAATAGCCTGCGAGTAGGTTCTGATGCGCTGCGCTTATACGCTGCGGCAGCTGCAAGTGACAGGTCGGCGAGCGAGGCGAGCCAGCCAAAATGAGAGGCTCTCATTTTTCTCGCGAGGCCCCTCACCGCCTCGTTTCGCTCATCAACGCGCGCGTCTCTCGCGGCTTCACCTTTGCTAGAGCCGCAACGCACGAGAACCCGCTCGATCGATACGACACCGATATCATTATCGATACTGTGACGTCACTGAGTTAACTGATAAGGCGCGTTATCTGCTTACAATCTTTTTTCATAAGAATATATTTTATAAGACTATCGAGGCTGAAATTTGCGAAAGTTTAAGAATATTTTAAGAATAAATCCCGAGACTGACATTTTGAAAAAAAAAAGAATATAGTTTTATGTATGGAAAATTTGTAAATACAATTACATGTTTTTAACTAAACCGTATAAAATTCTTCCATTCTCTAAACGGCAAAACCAGCCAAAAGAGAACAAAAACAGCACTAGCCATATGTTCAATGATAATAGCGTATCTCCAAGAAGTCATATTATCATATCAGCTTATTGCCTACAGTCTGGCTCCAAAATTACTTCAACGCCATCAAAGTCAATGAAACGAAAATGTCATGCGCTATTATCTAAGAAATATTCACAAGAATATTTTTAGCCTAAATCGGAGCTAATCAGGAGAAAAATAAGAATATTCATCCTAGGCCGGAAAAACAATACGCCCTTTTAACTAAGAAAAGAGTGTATATACTCTGTAAACATAGGCGTACGGGTGGGGGGGCTGGGAAGGCTGCAGCCCCCCTCCCCCCCCGCTAAAAAAAAAAAGTTGGGGCAAGACAGTTATTTGGGCAACAAGAGAAATTTGGGCAAAGGGTTTTTAAAACGTTTCCATTTGTTTCTAGACAAAAACAGAGAAAAACAGAGAAAAACAATACTGGTAATCAACATACAATAAGGTGACACTCAACGCTCAAACGTAGTGTGAGTCGGCATGCATTTTCTTAACACCCATTATTTTTTCGTGTCTTACATTGTCACCGAGACAAGAGCTTTCTTTTTTAAGTATTTAGATTGTTTTTTTATTCGTAATGCCCACTCTTTAAGCATTGTCAATGCTGCCGTGTCGAAATTCCACAGGACGCAAACACGCAATTTTTTCGTCTTATGCTCTTTACCAAATGTCATGAATTGCAAAGAGATAGTGCCAGTGAGTTGAAAAGTAAAAGTTTCTAAAAGACAACATGCAATGATCTTTCAAAAATTGTTTGTGCTTGATTGTTTTGTAAAAATTTGGGCAACTTAGGAAAATCTTTCGGGAAAGTGATTTTCCACCCCTCCCCCCCCCCCCCCCCACCAGCCCTGCCCCTCTTCCTGGAAAAAATTGCCCTTACGTCTATGTCTGTAAATGTCGATTGTTGTTAAGAGACCACGATCCCGAAGTATCGAAAGCATTGATACTTCTCGGTACATCCGGTAGTTTCGATATTTTCCGATCTGACCTTTGTATCACCGGTATCGAATATTTGGTTTCGGTATCGGTCCATTCTTACTGCTCGCCGGGTAACAGTTAAAAAAATAACGGACTGAACAACTGAAAAGGGTTGGGAGTTTGATAAATACTTGTCTGTACTAGCTAGCAACATAATCTTTAGGAGCGGACATGAATAAGTGAAGTTTAATTTAATCCAAAGTTCACTTATTCATCTATCTCACATATTCATCCCTTGAGATTATTTCCTTCATCTGCTAAAAACTTGCTTTGGAATCCAACTATAATCTTAACACTTATGATGGGCGGTATTTGCCGTTGCTGTGCCATCGCTTTGGAATACTCTCCCCCAGTCTGTCAGAGATTCTATATCAGTTGACACTTTTAAGCTTAGACTCAAAAAGCATCTTTTCTTGAGCGCTTACTACGGATGCTGATTTTTTATTGTTTTATTATGGTTTGACAGTCATTAAATTTGGTCACGTTGTTGAACCACTGAGAAACAGCGCTATATAAATGTATTATTATAATTATTCTTACTAGTGGTAATCGTAGATTAATGAGTGCGTCCGAGTTTTAGTAGGCTTGGTATGTTAAAAAAAAAATTCTGGGGAAAGCATTTTGTACCAGAGCTGTTAGGTAGGCGTGAAATTGGTCTCCCTTCAGCAGGGGCAAAAACAAATGAAATGAACGCAAAGCACGTGTATACGAAAGGGTTTGATCTCGTTTATACATGTATTGTGTAATATTATACATAAATCTGTGTTTTATACCCAGTCCGTAGTACGTAGTCCGCAGTCCGCAGTCAGCAGTCCGCAGTCCACAATGCATGTTTTATACTGACCGTGTAACTCGACACCAACCATGTTTGTTCCGTCGGTATGCGAGACGACGTGCGTACCAAAACTAGGACAATTATTTTGTTTACGACCACGACTTTGAATTGCCTTGGCTTTGGGGTAACAGCCACAGGGCATTTTCACTTCCGAAACAATGAAACGGAGGACACGTTCGTGTACCAAAGCAACACTGTGGGAGTTGATATATCTTATGTAAACACTTTCGTTGGGTTTACGTTACATTACTCTGGTCGACCCAGAGGTTTTTCTTGATTTTTCATCTTTTCGCGAAGCGGTATACACGAGTCGCGAGGCGGCGAGAAAGAAAAATGGTTACCTTGGACTTGAATCTCACTTTCATGCAGACGCCAGCTGTCAAACGCGTCAAATTGATAATTACGAAAGGGACCAATGGCAACTGAGCAATCACGTGCTTATCAGCTGCTAATGTTTCCACTCGGGTGGTGAAGAGTGGTATCACTTGACCTACTTGGCCGGGGTCAACGCGCGTGTTTGCATGAATTAATGTATTCACCCGCAACGATCGCGAAGGTTCTGTCTTGTTAAACATTACTACGGAGCATGTTTCTCCACTTAGCTTACTCGTTTTGTAAGAAGGACTCAGGACTTCCGAATACAAAGGCATAAGCTTCTTTGAGCAGATTGTTCTCGTCGACGTCTTCACTGCTCAAACTGGCCGCTCAGGGGAAATGCCACGGTTTCGCAGTTCGCGGATATGAGAGTCCACCAGAGGACAAAACCAAAATTGTCAGGGGCACCCAACGGATCGTTTCGGTAAATTATCTGTTCGGAAGGCCTTTAATCCCCTCTGATTTTCTTGAGAGAATTGGCACCTCGAACTTTCGTGATATGAGAAATTTAATGTCTGTTGTTTTCGGACTGTTGAAAATGTCGTTTTGAGTAGCGAAAAAAGGTCAGCTATCATTTGCGGAAAGGCGATAAGACCTAAGGTTTTCGGGAAATGGACAAAAAAGCCCTAATAAATTCGAGAATACTCAAGTTCCCCTAGAATATCCGAACAGATAAAATTTTTTTAGTGCAACCTAAAATTAACCTACAGAGCTTTAAAAGTACTCCAGATAGCCTAAAACAGCATCTAACAGCATTAGAGAGAAAACGGTCGTTGGGTGCCCCTGAATTGTGGCATGATGCGGGTATGAATAACCTGACAGGTACAGGTATTTTCAGACATCAGGGGGCAACTGAAATATAATTGACTTTCCATGTCCAGTTGGCAGTATGGCGAACAAATCCTTGCGATTTATGACTGCGAACAAGGTTTTCTTTTGATGTTCGGTGAAACTTTCAATTTCTGGAAAACGCTCCTCGAGTACCGAGATCAAAATTTCCTCGAAGACACTGTCAGAAACATAATCCATGTCGAGCACAGGCGAATCTTGAACGTGTATAAACTGAGAACTAAAGTATTTTGCAAACAAATTCCTTCCCTGGTAGTATTACCAATCAAACGAACCAATCATATTGATTTGCGTGTTCTTTAATCTTTAATAAGTATACTCCTGAAACAGTGGAACTATACTAGGAGTTGAAAATAACATAATAAAAGCACGTAATAAATAGTTACAATATGTATATATATACAGAAAAAAATTATAAGTTAGTAAAAGATAAAATAAAATAGATTAAGTATAATCTCGTCGAGATAAGTTAGGACGTCTGAATATACATTATACAAAAGATTTAATGGCTGCAAGATGTTTGTATTTGTTTGTGTTTGTAAGAATATCAACCAATCCGACCCAGAGGGTCAGACCCTGACCCTGGCGTCTGCATGAAAGTTAGACTTCGCCTCAGAGCTTGGAAGAACACTGTTTGCACGCTGATAATTCTAAAACAATGTGCGTATCCACTAAAGCAGTCTGCTGGTAATAATGTGGCCTGTCTGCAACTATTGTGTGAAGGTATGTTGTTGACATGACTACAGCAAATAGAAAGAACTACAATCGTGACAATTTGCAAGGTAATTAGTTGGTACCTTATCAGTGGTTAGTTGGGTTCACTCTGCCACTATAATAAAGTGGCGCTGGCCAGTCTGCAACTATTGTGTGAAGATGTATTGTCGTCATAACTACAAACAATAGAAAGAACAAATCGTGACAATTTTCAAGCCGTAATTAGTTGGTCAGGAGGTAGTTGTCAATGGTTGGTTGGTTGGGTTCAGTGATTTTCAAAGAAATCTCGGTTTCGGTTCAAAAGTCGCTGAAAGTGACGATGAAAACCCTTAGGCTCCGACCCTAATGGATTTTTAAAAGTTTCCGTTTTTGTCTCAACCAAAACAAAGCAAAATCGTTTTCGTTTTGTTTTCACCTCTCTACACTAATGAGTTTTTTAAAACACATACTTTTTGATACGTTTTCGTCTATCGTCCACATTAAAACGCCCGAAAACGCTGATAGAAATGACAGTATACGACGCTTTTTTCGTCTCCGTTTTCACCTGTCCACACTAGAAACGGAGGGTTTTCAAAACGTTGCGTTTTCAAAAGGCTCCAGTTTTGAAACCGTTTTCGAAAGTCGTTTTAGTGTAGACGAAAGGCGTAAAAAAAAAAAGCATCAAATAGCATGCGTTTTCACACTTCATTGGTGCCGGTGCCTTGCATACGGTGGCTGCGCCCGCAGTACGAGCCGCAGTCAAAACCGAGCTGTCCCACCAAAACGACAATAAAACGATAATAGCCTTTTCGTCGCAGCTAACAAAAAACAGACATTGCTATAAGTCGCTTTGGCCAATTCTAATGCTTAACTCGAGAACTCTGGGTTTAATTTCTGTAATTTGACTAGGGAGAGCATATTTTGTTCAAAATGACACAACGTTTATCCTACCTGGCGACAGTGATCGAGGAGGGAGTTGCCGAACGCGGGCGACCCATTTTTTGGCGCCAAATTAAAAGCTTGGAGTTGGAGACGCAAAATGCTTCATCTTTTTCACTTTTTACAATCTGATATGGTTTTTGGAGTTATATATCCCTTTTCGTGATTATTCGATGCCGTCACCAGTGAGAAAAGATGCCCGACTTCAATGTTTTTCCATTTAACACGCCTTTGACGTCAGGGCAATACAGTTTTTCCCTCCTGCGGAATCCTGATTGGTCAATTCAAATTTCAGGCGCACCGATCGATCGTAAGCAAGGGTGTTCGAGGCCTTACATGTAAAAGGGTAGCGAAAGGGGGGATTGTGATCCAGCTTCACGAACGAATTTGAACAAAATTCACGAGTCACAAACACTTTTAGCTACTTTTAACAAGACCTAGATAATTGATTAATTAGTAATTATTAATTAAGCACTAAGGAAAGCAGTGAGTTATTAAAGGGTATTCAGTGGCTAATCAGTTTTTTAGTATTTGATTATTGCTGATGATCAATGAGTAATCGATGAATAATCGAAAGGCCACAAAATGTTCAGTCATCGATTAGTCTGTCATGATTACATTGATGGCATTGAGACTTTCTACTACAAAAGTCCCTCTATGAGCTACTGAGCAGGAGAGAAACGCAGAGAACTAAAAATCAGGTCAGTTGGTTGGTGTTCAGGACCACCAGTGTCTTCTCCTGGACGGTCCGGGAACACCCCGGCCAGTCCCCCTTCCCGGCCCCGAGGTTAAGTGACTAGAAAGTTTGCTCAAACTCTCGGTCCATTGATTTAGATTCCGGGGAAGCAGCCATTGAGCTATCAATCTCAATCGGCCCAAGAACGACTCTCAGAACAGCCACTATTCAAGAGGTCACCAACTTCCTAGAAAATAGAGAAATAGTCATTGGTAAGTAAGCATACGAGCCAGTCGCCCACCAGGCCGGCGCTTATCTCCGGTTGCTGTAGCATGAAGTGACTGGGAGTATTTTTACTCCCCCGCGGATGGAATACTAGTTCATTACAGGGTTACCCCCAATATTAAATTCACCGGTACCCATTTATACACCTGGGTGGAGAGAGGCACTGTGAGAGTAAAGTTTCTTTCCCAAGAACACTGCAACACACGTACGGTGCCCGACCAGCACTCAAACCAGGACCGCTCGATCCGGAGTCGAGCGCAATAACCATGAGGCGACTGCGCCTCCGCTCCCCACTGGTGAATTAGAAGAAGGAAAACTTAACTATCTAGGTGCATGGATTTAACAGTGTGGGGCGAGGGTCAAAAGTGGGAAAAACCACACACAGCAAACCAGCTGCAAACAGATATCCCCCAAAATAGATATCTGCAATAACGTGAACTTATCCCAGATTTGTCTCCTTCGTCGCCAACGGTCAGCAGCATCTGACGCAGTGCTATAAATTAACGGCGAAGGGTGAAGACGCATATGTGCACGATAAAAACTGGAAAAGAAATTTAAAAAACATCTACCAAAGTAAAACGTTTTTGATCTCTGAAATGAAAAAAAGAAAAAATTGACCTGTGTTTACAAAAATCTCGTTCCCAGGGTCTCCAATCTTCTCACCCTCCCGGGGCGAGAGAGACAGAGAGATCCTGGGAACGTAGTTGTGTTTAGAAGTTAAGTCTTAGATTCAAGATTTCACAGTACGGATATAAAAACTTGAACTCAATATTCAAGAATTCGCCAATATGAAATCTTTCAAAGCACCTTGACTTATCAAGATTTCACAAATTCTGTTTTCTAAATTTACAGTTTTTACGGGTTGTAAAAACTGGAAATCGAAGACACTCTGCTGCTAACAAACGCCCGCCTGGATTCGTCATTTTTAAAGGATATAAAAGCTCGAAATTCGGCAAGATTGTACGGAGCTCAGAAATTCAAATGCCTTTTTCCGGCAGCTTGAATTTCAAAATTTCCAACAAGCTTACTACATTCAAAGTTTTCACAACTTGTAAAACTATAAACTGTAGCAAAAATTGTTCAGTCCTCTGGCAAGTTGTTAAAATCGGATATCAAAAATAGCTGTCTCCCGTTTTTCAGCTCATTTTAAACGATAATCTCACTTGTACGAAACTTAGGTTGAAGAAGGTAGACAAGGTTTCGAGTTAGTATCGGCAACAAAACTAATTTTGACCGGCAGCTAAAGTTTACGCTTTAAACTTTGTACAAACGTAGGATTCAGCTAAAATTGTCAGAATTACGCCTACTTACGTTGCGGTGTCACTAGCGATGGACGCCACGGTATGGGTGAGAATTCTGCAACAGAGAATCAAGTCTTTTGTGTAACGGAGCCACTGGGTATATGCAGACGCTCTTTAAGCTCGTCCAAAGGAAGTCTTCGTAATCAATTGTGCAGTAATTTAACTACCAAATTTACCGATTATTTATAGGTAAAATTACGAGCTTCAGAATTCGCTTGCCTGTTCGTGCAAGAAGCTAGCTAGCTCACCTCCTCTGTATGATGTTTATCCAAAAGATCAGTTCATAAAAACAAGTATTGACTGAGGTATACATGTATGTTCCGCGGTGTATGTCATACACTGTGACTGTTTAATTTGGGAGAAGTTTGATATTTAGAATCGAGAACTGAGAAAGAGTTCATAGATTACTTGCAAAAAAATTCAGTCGTTTTATTTGGGATGTTCAATTTTCGGACGCTTTTTAATTATCTCATTTCGGCCAAGTTTCGGCCAAAAATTTCGGACACTGCTGAAACATAGCTAAAGTAAGTTTACTTCTACAAAACACGAATTAGACTGAAACAACAACTGTGAAAGTTAAAGTTTTACCGCTCTCAAGTTTTAACAGATACACGGACGAAAAAGTAACACAAATTGTATCAAACCGTTTACCCATCTCCTGAAGCAGTGTCTCAACTAAAGGTCGCTCCATAAAGGAAACTACGAACTTTCGAGTTACTTAAAAGTTTTATTATGTATTGTACATATTTCGCACGATTAAAGTTTCGGAAGCTAAAAAATTTCGGACGGTTTTATTTTCGGACACCTTTTCTGTCCAAAATTAAAGACGTCCGAAATTTTTTGCAAGTAATGTTCTTGAATGAGCGGAAAATATGGCCCCGCGAAACCTGGACTGTACACCCAGTGCGTGCGTTTGAGGGGCGCTGCATCTGAGTTTACTGGAAAGAGTCTCGTCACAAGACAGCTAACATCACCCAAAGTCCAATTAATGTATCTATCTCTTCGTCAACCACGATTCTTAGATTTCTAAGTTTTATAATTTTCTGAAAGTGAAGTACACGATTCCTTGTTTTAACGGGAATTGATAGCTACGTAAATTGGGTTGAATATGTTTGCCAAAAACTAATTGCCTCACCTTTTGTTGGAAGATTTGTCGGCAAATGTGAAAAAACTGTTGGGAATAATAAAAAGTAATTAAAATATAACGAGCTTGGAGTAATGACGAACTCCAATTAGGGCTATATTAATGATTTCCTCCAGATAAATCGCCAGTGTACAACAGGGAACAACAAAACGCAATAAAACACAACATAACAAAATACAGCACAAGACAACAAAACAAAACAAAACAAAACACAACAAAACACGACATAACACAAGGAAAGAAAAATCACACAACAAAACACAAAATGACCCTCAAATCTAAGCAAAGAACTGGTAATATAGTGGAATCCCGAGTTCTCGAACCCTCAGTTTTTGGAACCTCCCGATAACTCGAACCAAAATCGTTTCCCCTTCTCACTCAAACACTGTAATTTTACCCCTGATTTCTCGAACTATCCGATTTTTCGAACCAAGTTTCGTTTCCCCTGAAGGTTCGAGAAATCGGGATTCCACTGTAAATCTTTTACAGCCTCCATTCCTCGTGAAGTTTCATATTATATTCTGATCAAGGCAGCCAATGAGTTACGAGTCAAGACTGATGCAGTGTGTGAGGAGAAACTAGAATGATCACTTACTTGCTGTTGTTCCTCTGGTTGGCCTTTCTGTTGTTTCTAAAGGAAATATAAATTCAATTAGTAGGTTGCTTTCCCTTGCCAGGAGGTCTGAAACCACAGTAGAACTCCTTCTTACCGGCCAGACCATTTCACGATTGCGGTCGGCATGTTTGAACGGGAGGCCCAACCGGGCGATAAGCAGTACTTATTAAAGTTAGTTCAGAGGGCCAATAACTGAAATCAACCAATCAGATTGCTCCATTGTAAGTATTGGACCAGGCACTGCCCCGAATGATCCCGAGAAATCACTCTTGAAGATTTTCGGGTAGTTTTGGGTAATAAATTTCTTATTTACCAAACTTGCTCGGGTCCAAACGTGGAGAATACACGTATCGGCCCTTGGTCTTTTTGGTACGGACCTGTCAAGACGTACGGCCTTCGCGCTTGGTTGATTACTGTTACTTTTTCTCTTTGGGATGCTGGTCTAACAGAGGCTCCCTCCCTGCAAAAAAATCGTTTTGCGCAAACAATTCATTGCCCGTTTTGCCGTATTCACACATTTTGTCATGTTTCCGTCGAAACAAGTAATTCTACGGAATTTTTTGGCATGGGGCACACGGTTTATTTCATCTCATCTTTACACCCTTTACGGCAAAGCGTGACTGTAGGGAAGATTGCGTTACTACCTGCTGTTGGCGTCAATCCGTTGCCACAGTAACGCGAGTCACAAATAAGCGCTGGTCTAAGTCTGTACACGAAGAACCCTCCACAATTGCGTACTGTGATGTAAGTCTCAAATAGACAGCAGAAACTTCGCCAATTAAAACAAACTTTGAGCGTGACTGCTCCTTCATCCACAGATGGGTGACTTCCGTTGAGCCAGCCCGGCCCTTGTGTACCACAGTGCCCCTTGTTGACACAGGATTCAGGCATTTGGTTTCCAGCCCCTCCACCGAACCTGTACCAGCCCTGAGTCGTTGCATCACAAAGGACAGGACTGCTTTTGTTGTATGTCTGTGCTCTGTCTGACTCGTTGAGGAATTTGTAGTTGGAACATTCTACGAAAGATTTCATGTAATATATCAAACGCGAAAGACAGTGTTTGACCACATTTCCAAACACCGAGAAGAGAGTTGGGAATACGACGCGCAGCGGAGTATTTTTGACGAGCTTCGAGGTGTTTGGAAATGTGGTCAAACACTGTCTGCAGTGTTTGAAATATCTTCTCAATCCAAACTAAAACTAAGGAGAAAACGGAGAATTAAAATCGTAAAAATCTATGCTAATTAAGATCAGATATCCAAACATCGACACGGTCATGATTTCCTTTGTTTAAACTTGATGAATTATCAATGATTTTGAGAAACTTTAATGTAAAATAGATAGCCGAATAGCGGAAACACAGACAGATAGACAGACAGATAGACAGACAGACAGACAGACAGATATACAGACAGACAGGCAAAATAACAGACAGGCAGAAAGACAGATAGAAAGACAGACAGACAGACAGACAAACGGACAGACAAACGGACAGACAAACAGACAGACAGACAGATCGCCTTATGGTTTATTTTTGCTGGCTGTCGACATCAGGATCACTTCGGTAACCGGGGAAAATCCTATAAACCCAAACATTACTCAAAGACTATTCAATGTTGCCAAAGAAAATGAAGATGTTCCGAGGATTACTGAAGGATTCCGAACGATTGATGTCGGAATCACAGGAAATATTCCCGATGACTCCCGAAAACAACCGGATTCACTCGACTTCTTGGTGTGATTATAATTCCAGCTGCCCTTTGTTTTTTCAGGTAACTGCATATCCATAACAAAATTAGAGTTTTTAAGGTGGCTCAAAACAGTTTCCCACACTTAGATTTTGATGGGTCGTTATAACCACTCTTTATCACTTGATGCTACAATAGTGATATCAAAAAACTACCCAATCATTGGTGAACACGTTGTTATCATTTCCGTGACACAATAGGTTACCATAGCAACAGTATGACCTCCTAAAAACACCCTTAACTACAGCTTTAGGTTGTTATAATTCAAACACAGCACGGCGAAATTTTTGTATATTATCAACATTTGATAAGCATGATAATACGCAACTTTTGCCAAAGTTTAAAAAATTGTGTACATGGCGTTCAGAGCCACCTTAAATTTTTGAAAAGCTATCAGTTATCATGCTTATCAAAAGTTGATGATATAAAAAAATTTCACCATGCCGTTTTTTGAAATATAAGTCCCTAAAACTGTAATTAAGGGTGTTTTTAGGAGGTCATACTGTTGCTATGGTAACCTATTGTGTCACGAAAATGATAACAACGTGTTCACCAATGATTGGGCAGTTTTTTGATACCATGATTGTAGCATCAAGTGGTAAAGAGTGGTTACAACGACCCATCAAAATATAAGTGCTGGTAACTGTTTTGAGCCACCTTAACATGACCTATTTTATTTTGTTTCAGAATTTGAACAGAATTGTATTGTTTGTATTACTTTCAGTTTGTATTGTTTACATTTTCAATGTCTTGTAGTTTATTGGTGGTCTTCTTTACAGTATGCTTTGTTTTTTTGAATATTCGATAAAACATTCCGACTTTCTAAAATAAAAAAAAAAGAAACGAAATAAATACACTGAAAAAGCCACGGCACTAATGTACTTGGAACTTGGAACAATGAAAGAAATTTTGAAAATTAAAAAATAAATAAATCTTTCATAGCATCCCAGCATATCACTTACCCGGAGAAAGAGTCAGATCTGAGGTTGTTGGGGCTGGAGTCGTCGTGAAGGCTGCTGGTTATAAAAAGATAATGCACATCATATGTTTCGTTTTTTTTTTTCAGATAGATACGTGAAATGACTTGTACAGGCAACAACCGACAAACAATGGAACAAAGAATAGTCTTAGTGAGACTACAAGCTTGCTTAGAACACCAACAAATAGATGAATGAATGATGAACGAATGACTGAATGACTGAATGAATGAATGAATGAATGAATGAATGTATGAAACATGAAAGGATAAAAAGACAAGGGATGGAAGAAAGACTGGGTAAGGGATTTTTTCAGAGATCCTGAATTTCCCGATAACAAAGGACTGACGCAGTACCTGCAGCAACACATAAGACAATCAAAGCAATTGTTTCGAGCTGTCCAGAATTCTACTGTGGAAATAACTGAGGTAGGTAAAGTCTGCATACGAACCAAGTGGCCTATCAGGCCGGAGCTTAATCCGGTCTCTGTAGCATGAAGTGACTAGGAGCATTTCTACTCCCCCCCGGATGAGATGGTAGTCCATCGCAGGGTTACCCCCAGCATTACGTTCGCCGGTACCCATTTGTACACCTGGGTGTAGAGAGGCACTGTGGAATTTAAGTGTTTTGCCCAAGAACACAACACAATGTTCCTGACCAGGGTTCGAACCCGAACCGCTCAGGGGACGAGAGCACTAACCATGAGGCCACCGCACCTCCCACAAATAACAGAGCAGTGCCTTAGATTTAGAGTACGCTTTGACAGCAACATGTCCAAAATCGTCTGATAACTTCAACAAACAATCCACGTACAGTCCTAGAGAACGGGAAACGTCGCGGAGTAATTACTTGTGCGAGCTAACGGCTGTGGGCAGAATGAATACCGAACTGGTCTGGGTTGTTCGAAGGGTTTGTTTTGCTAACACTTATCCACTGGATAGCGATTTATCCAGTGGACAACGTTATCGAGCCTTCGAACAACCTGGGGCCTGGTTACCGTGAATGAGGCTACGGTTCTGTGCTAAAACTCGTTTATTTAATCACTCATCGAAAAAAAAATTAAACGAAGTGTTAGGATACTTACAGCAAGCACGGACAAGGAACGTCATAAAAACGATTCTCCTCAGCTTCATCTCTTCAAACCTAATTGAAAATCGGAAAAGATAATAACTACTGAAGAACCTGAGAAAGATTGCGTGACGATCCGCCTAATGTTTGTTTAGAACGTGACAGGCAGAAATGATAAGACTTTTGCGAAGATGTTTGGAAAGCCCGAGTAAAACACTACGGAAGAAGAGATAGCGAGAAAGAAACAGTAAAACACAGCCTGCTGTTCTGTGGCTTGTTATAGTTCGATGTCGTATAAGCCTCACCTTCTCTTTATCCGTTACAGAGGTCAAAAGTGGAACAAGGACATTTGTGATGTCAACATTGGTATGCAGAACAGAACCTGCGCGATGCCATTAAATGCATTGATACGGCCTGAAATAATCTATAAACCACTTATGAAAACTCCCTTCTTACCTCTAACTTTCAGGTGCAAATTTTGAAACTCAAATCAGTAAATGCGTGCGTGTTGAGATGGTGATCTGTCTCTACTTGTCTACAAATCTGATCTGTTTTGGAACGAATGGAACGTTATTAGGCGGTCTTTCGAAGTGTCCTGTTCGATAAGGTTGCGCCCGCGTTGTAACAACATTCTGAGACCTGGAAAAATCCAGCATTCATTACGTAACTGCTCATTGAGCGGAAAATTTTTACAAATGGAAAATCACGGACTCGCGGCCGCGATAAACGGAATCATGTTTCATGTAATAAGGACTTTCCCGCCCAAAATATTCCCAAGTGCAGGATTTTTTTTAAAACTTAACTTGCTATGCATTGGGTTGAAGATTAACTTTTGCCAAAAAAAAAAAAAAAAAAAAAAGGCAAACCAAACCAAACAAAACATGGGAGGCCACCGTGTACGTTTTAGAGATAAGACGTATTGAAGACCATGCTTTCGTCATTTTCAGATGATCTGAGCAATAAAAGAAGAATAAAAGATGTGGCGTGACGTTGTGACACGAAGCACTGAACTAAGTGTGGGATGTACAGAAACAATGGGGACTAACGTTCTTACTGCGCCTTTCAATAACATGCAGACTCTAACATTCAAAGCTCAACCGACAAATGTTATTGAAAGGCGTATAATTAAATCATAGTTGAAAGATGGAAATGGTTAGGAAGGTCGGTAAACATCAAAGAAGCTAACAAACAGGCTAAGATTTATGCTGTAAGGTCCTTGACCCTGCACATCTTTTGTTTTATGCTCATTGACAATGCATGAATTACATAATTGCAATGCTTCTACAGGTAAGTTGTTTTAGCACACATAACCACCCTTTATATTTTGCCAGATTTGTGCAGTGCCAACCCTCAAAATAGCCAACAAAAACACATAAGAAAGAACTTCGTCAAGTTTCCCTTCCATTACCCTCTATTAACTATGATTAAATAGTGTATAAAAGGCAGCTCAATTACGCCTGGTAAAAAAAAAAAAATGAAAATAAAATTAAACAATAATAATGAAAAAACGTTTTGCCATCCTCTCCACGAAGTAAAATGCTTCTTTTTAGCAACTAAGGCCCGCTTATCAACGCTCTCACAATCTCTTCGGTTTATGACAAAATATAAAAAAGAGTCCGCGCGTGCGAATTTGCGTGGGGGGGGGGGGGGGGGCCGCCCCCCGCCTCCCCCACCAAAACATAAACAAAACAAAGTAATAAAGCTACAAAACGAAACGAGACAAATTTATCTGAAATATGATTTAACTTCACAACACACAACAATTTAAATTACTCTTAATAATGACAATTGCAGCGTTTTTGCTAAAAGATAAGTTCATGAATGTCTGGATGCAATAGGTTTCAAAACTGAAAAAAATTGTAGATCTGTACCGTACCGGTCCTGTGTCAACATACACTCATCAAAGGATATGTCTCAATACGGACCTGGGGCCCGTTTCTCGAAAGCCCCGGACACTTCTCTGGCCCGCAAAGCCATTTTTAGTCAATCTGTATTTAAAAACAAAGAGGTGCACACGCCTGAAACTTCTTGTATGAAGGGAACCTCTGTTTATGTTAAGAATATGCGAATTAAACAGCTCTGTATATCTTCGAGAGACCTTCGAGAAACGAGCCCCTGGTCCGGTCCGACTCCGGGCCGGAACCATGTGGAACAGGTCTTGTGGGAAATTAAGGTAATTAATTGTAGGAACTCGAGGTTAGGTAATTAACGCTCGATTTCTAGGGGTGTTGTGATTCCAGAAGGGGGGCCGGATGAGAACCACACTCTGGAAATGACTGCAAACAGAGCAAAATAAATAGGCTATAGTTAAGGCTAAAATAGTTCGCAGAAAACATAAGAAACCAGTCCTATTTATTTCACTCATTCCATCTATTTGTGCATACAATGGGCTCAAATCCAATGAAACATTCTCTACGATTGCTTAGTACGCTCAAGTTCTCTTTTTCTTAAGTCCTTCCGTAAAATCTTGCCACTTGCTGACTTCGGAATCTTGTCAACAAATTCCACGCCGCCTCTCAGTTTCTTGTGAGGCGCAACTCTCTCCGCTACAAAGTCAACAACGTCTTGTGGGCTGATTTCTCCCTTGGGGACCACAAACGCTTTCGGCAACTCGCCGCTCTTCTCATCCGGGACACCAATCACGGCAGCGTCATCGATGTTCAGATGAGAAATCAGCAACGCTTCGAGCTCAGCCGGGGCGACCTGGAAAAGAGATCAAAGAGAAGCGTCAGATTTTAAGCGAGCACGAAAACTGTGAAAATGAACATGACAGTACAAGTGCCTATGAAAGATCATATATTTGAGCTGCGGAGAAAGATATGAAGACAAAATTGATCATCGCAGTTTTACACACAACATAAGCAGAGCCTGAAAAAAATCCAGGCTTGAACAGGATTTGAACCTATGACCTCTGCGATACCGGTGCAGTGCTCTACCAACTGAGCTATCAAGCCAACTGGAAGCTGGTTACGTTGTGAGTTCGTAATATACCCGTAGATGGTGAAGATACAAAATCATATATTTTTTTCAGCCACTGACCGGTTGTTTATGGTACGTTGGGATCCTAGTCCATCGCAGCTGACCCGATAGGGTGCCCTAAAAATTAAGCTGGACCAGATTTGTACTCGGTGGTTAATTAAGTGTCTTTCTCAAGTTGATCATTACACCACTTCCCTGCTCTCGAGAAAAAAATTGGTATTTCTTAAAATGAGTAGAAAACTGTCTGTAATGACCTGATAAGCGTTGTATTTGATGAGTTCTTTTAGCCTGTCAACTATGAAAAAATGTCCATCTTCATCGTAATGTCCAATATCTCCCGTACGTGCCCATCCTTCGCTATCGATCATACGCGCGGTGGCTTCGGGGTTATTCAGATAACCTGTGCGAGAAAACATACGACATTAAAAATGAAAACAGGCGTTTCAATTGGAAAAGGTATTGGCTGATAGAACGCTCTAAGCAAGATACAACTGGAAAATGTGTGACTAATAGGAATTCGTAACGACTGCTGTGGTGTACAGTTCTTTTACACCGAGGTGGGGAGCCGGGAAAGAGAGAAAGGGGTAGGGGTTAACAGTTCTTGAGACTGCCCATCTGTAGTGCCTCAGGCTTGGTTTCTGCCTGTATTTTGTCGTAGTATTTTGCGTAAAAGTTTGTGGCCAAGTCAAATTTACACCTGGGCCGGGTTGTACAAAAGCCGGTTAACGCTAACCCAGGATTAAAAGTTAACCGAAGTATTACTCTTTATTGTATTCAGTAAAGTGTTTTTGACTGCTCATGTTTTATGTATTTTGAGATTACTTAAGCTTAAAACTGAAGGACAAAACAGAAGTCTGAAGACGTTGCAAAACTAAAATCAAAATTCTCGCCAATCCTGGGTTAGCGTAATCGGGCTTTGAACAACTCGGCCTTGTAAAGGACGTGAATGCGAGATCTCATCTTCAGGTAGAGGATTCGAATTATCTCATAAAGGGAAAGAAGTTAAAGCAATGCTACCTTTCATAACTGTGGGCGCCTTGATACAAATCTCTCCGTCCTGATGTGGACCCAACATGGCACCTGTTGTTACATCTACAATCTGTGTGTAACCAGTGTAAAATACAACTTCATTAGAAGCGGAACGTTGACAATCAAAGACTCGAAAAACTCTAACCTGATTAAATTTTGCATTTTCAAAAGATAACGCCAATTATTTTGGGACTGAGAAAATTACTTCTTCGCGATTGGCTGAGAGCACGCCAATTTATAGTTAATTTTTAATTCGAACAACAGTGCAAATTAACGGGCGCGTTCGTAACTTACTCAGTCATATATATAATTTATACACAAGTAATCATATGAAACTTGAACAATTAAGGATTTACTCTACTCGAGATATTTCGTGTTGTTTACCTTACTTTCCACGTTAGACAATAGGACACCAACGCTGCCAGGTTTTCTTTCTCCCCTGGGTTGCACATGCGTAACAAGCACTTCTGTCATGCCATAACCTGGAAAGCAATGCTAAAGTCACGCAATTACACGAACCCAAACGTGACAAGATTCTGTCTGAGTCTGGCGAGATGGGCTTTTCGCCCTTACAGCTGTAACACATGTTTTTTCCTTTGTTACAAAAAGTAAGAATCCGTGCGGAGGAGCCACATGGCTTGTCAACACCAGCGCTTACCTCTCGTCTCCGTTCAGCCTGTGAACAGGCTCCCGATTGGGTGGTAGTGCAAAGAAAACAAAACGCAAACAAACAAACCAAGCCAGTCAATCGCAGTAAAGTGCCGAATAAATTAGGCCTTGGGGTAAAAAAACAACCCCCGGGGGAGTTGCTTTCAGAAAAATAGTTGGGGGCGCGCCGCCCGGTTTCCAGAACCCTTACCCTATTTAAGACCAAAATCTGCGATTTTCCATACCCTTTTTATGACCTGACCAAAAATTCGATACCCTATTCAAGACATGACTTGTAATTAATTAGTTCTCTAGTTCAGACTGACATGTTAAAGGCATTGTGGGGGGTTTCCTTGATGGTCTTATCGATAATGATGAAAAAGAAGCTTCTTCTAACTACCAATTCAAGACTTGAGTGCAAAAAACCATACCCTATTTGAGAGCAAAATGGCCAAAATCGATACCCTATCTCTGACTAAAACGACTAAAAAACTCTACCCTTTGGGGCCGCCGCACATACCTATATAGCTCGTATAAGAGAGTACGCCCCGGGAAAACCACTTGCAAAGTCGTGTCTCCTTTGATTCATTTTACCTTGTCTGATGCGTTTCACTCGGGGCATTCTTTTTATCAGAACCTCCTCGAGTCCTTTTCCCATTGGTGCAGCTCCACACGTCACTTCTTCAACGCTCGATAAATCATATTTGTCAACTAACGGATGCTTGGCCAGGAATAGAACAATAGGAGGAACAATCGGAGCATTTGTTACCTGCAAAACGATTAATTATAGAAGTCATTCGTTAAGTTAACGGATTAGCCCCTTTGCGCTGTTTTGCGTGACTAATATAGCCAAAGATTGTGTGACATGCCACATGAGAGGCTACATTAGAGGCCACATACCACCTACATGTATAAGCACGCCGACTTTGTTCCAAGGAATGAGGAAAACTGGGAACCTGGGAGACAGGAAATGTATCATGTATGTCGACGTCACACCTAGACCAGGTAGCCAATCACAATCAATCTGGGAAGACTTAATCGTTATTTTCATTACTGCGCATGCCCTTGCTGTCACTTTTGCGCTGTATTTCCACCCGCCAAACTGCGCCATCTCGTTTCCAGGTTTTTTCGGGCGTTCAAATCGAACATGACAAACACACAGAAAGGGGAAGGTCTTTCAACGGTGTGTCGGCCATCTTGAACCTAAACATGCTGCAAAACAAAATCAGGGATGTACTTTGAAGAGCTCAGAACCAGAGAAATATACTCTCACCTTGTGATCTTGCATGGCTTTCAAGAACTTTTCCGGCTCAAATCGTTGCTGGACTACAAGCTTAGCGCCCTGATGCAAGCCTGAACCCATCATAACGAGTTGACCGTAAATGTGAAAAAATGGAAGAATCGTCATCACCACGGACTGCTCCGTGAGTGTAAATATTTCAGAACCCTCCATGATGCACGTGTCAGCTATCATGTTGTAATGCGTGATCATCACTCCCTTGGGGACCCCTGTGGTGCCACTCGAATATGGCATGCTCACGACGTCATCTTTGTCGACTGTGCATTGTGACGGAAAACTGGAACCGTCGTCATCCAGGAGATTGGAGAACGCCAAACAATCTTCAGAAACTTCATCACCGATGACAATGATTTTCTTTATCTTGCCTTGTGCTTTACTCGCAGCTCTGGCCTTGTCGATGAACAGAGGGCTTGTGACAAGAAAGCTGGATTGGGTGTCCTGTAGTTGTCGCTCCAGCTCCTCTGTAGTGTAGAGTGGGTTGACTGTGGTGACCGTGCCTCCAATGAAACCCGCGCCGTAGAAAGCGATGGGATATTCTGGAACGTTGGGAAGGTAGATGGCTAAAACATCTCCATTTTTGAAGCCCCTTTTGACCAGAGATGAAGCGAAGTTTTTGGTGAGGGTTTTAAGTTGTGTGAATGTGTAGGCATGGCCAGAAGTACCATCAATCTAAACAAGTAAACAAATAAAAACGGAGCAGACTGTTGATACAGCAGCTCTTTGAACTTGGTTAAAAAGAATCAGGGATGGAGTCAAAACTTAGAACAGAACTTATCGTCGCTTAGTGCATTGATCAAGCTCGTTTCCAAAGTCTGTCTTCTTACCGCACTTACAACGCTCTAACAGGCAGGAAGAACAGCTTTCATGATGGGTCGTGCGAGAGAGGAGAAACGCCTGCTATAAGAACCCCACTCCATTTAGTTATTTCTGCTGCAGGTGGCGGCTGCAAAATTCCTACTGGCTGATACTCACTCCTCTTTTTCCTCACGTATTTCGATTCTCTCCTTACCCCTTCCCTTTTTGCGCAGGTTACCGAGGTTATGAATTTAAAACTAAAACAATGATAATTATCGTGAATATATAATAAGGTTACGATATAGCAATCAGGTTACATCGGTTTGATTTGAAAGAAGAATATCACGAAGATCAAAGCAAGATGAAATAAATTTTGCTAATTGGATATTAATATGCAAGTGAATATATGAAACATCATATATTTGAACTGCGGAGAAAGATATGAAGACATGATTGATCATCGCAGTTATACACACAACTTAAAGCAGTTGTGAAATTAAAAAAAAAAAAAATTCAGGCCAGAACGGGATTCGAACCCATGACCTCTGCGATACCGGTGCAATACTACCAGTCGGGCTTGATAGCTCGGTTGGTAGAGCACTGCACCAGTATCGCAGAGGTCATGGGTTTGAATCCCGTTCAGGCCTGAATTTTTTTTTTCAGGCTTTAATTTCACAACTGCTTAAGTTGTGCGTATAACTGCGATGATCGATCACGTCTTCATGAATATTAATATAATGATTTGTAGAAGTCATAAGTTCGCTGATTATGACGAAGATACTTGTTTAAAAGTCGGAACGATATTTTCTAACCTATTTTTCTACAAAATTCATCTCCTAGAATATAGAGTATTTAATGCAATACATAAGACTGTGAGATTCATCTTCAATTTGATTAGATACACAAATAGGGCAGAGTCTGTGATCGTATCTACCAGTTTCAATCCTTATAGTTTGTGATTGCCTATTCTAAATTTCACTAGTTCTTTTCATTTTGCCTTCAATTCACAACCGAACACACACAAAGGTTGAGGTATGGTCGCGTTGGTCAGCCAGGCCCAAGATATGTTTTAATTGTGACAATAAACTTACAACAAAGGGGATAAAAGATACACCAAATAACATCCTACATGCGCCAAAACCGGACACGTAAAGCCCAAAAACCAAGGGGAAAAATAGGAACGGTGTACCCCCGACCAAATGCAGTGGCACCGTCTTTGGGGTTTTAAGGTTGATATATAAACAACAGAATGAAAGATAAATCAGATAACGTCATTTATACAATAAAAATAAACCTTATGCGGAAGTGCAAGTGGCAAGGCTGACCGTAGAATGCCACAAGCTTCTCAACCGTCTCTTTTTACAAACGTACTAACCATGAGCCTTTGCATACTACGGTAGCACCCAGTTCTCTGTTCCGTGTCGGCAGAATATTAATTTAAGAAATACCGATTATCACAAATTACATTTTCGCTTAGCTTGCTTGTTAGGCCTAAATAAGAGGAAGGAGTATAATCGTTCTAAAAGTTGTGAAAAAAAATTCTAGTTTATCAGAGTTTTACATGATATTTTGCCAGTATAAAATATACTTTTGTTGCATTAGGCTAACATAATGTTTGATTTTTGAGTTAGTTTTAAAGTTAGTTATTTTAAACAGATCTAAAATGCGTCAAACCACGATGTTAAAATATTCGTTCACAGGTTCAGTCAATATTGCCTGATGCCAAAATTAATCTTTATTATATGGCAAGCTCCGTGATCTGGCGGGCAAGATGAACCAAATCCTGCGCTGTGATTGGCTACCTGAGCGGGCAAGATAGCGCTATCTTGCCCGCTCGGGACTACCCGCTGTGTTCCGCAAGAAAAATTTCTCCGAAAGCAAGAGGCCATGATCGAAAGCCATACAGTAAATATCCTTTCTTAACCAGTGATGCCTGGATATTGGCCTCGTTCTATTTTTGCGAGCTTCAGTGGACCTCGACTCCGTCTCGCTCCATAAACTCGTAAAAAAAGAACTGGGCCAATATCCAGCCATCTTGAACTCACGCTTAATACCAAATAGGAAGAAAAATGCAGCTTCTAAGCTATTCGGTATTTCATTTTGAGGCGAAGTAGAAGACATTGTACACATGCCAACTAGAACGAGAACACAGGCACTCTTAAGGCTGATGAAATCGGTCAGTGTCAAAAGGATTAAGACTGCAGAATGCAGACCAGGGGTAAAATGCAGACTACAGACTATAGAGTTCCGAAAGACTTACCATTTCCATCATCACGAGCTAACCGTAAACAAGCTAACCGGGACAGCTGACACGAGTTCATGAAACGCCAGCATATTAGATATCTTATTTTCAAG
Source organism: Orbicella faveolata (assembly GCF_042242905.1). Taxonomy (NCBI): domain Eukaryota; kingdom Metazoa; phylum Cnidaria; class Anthozoa; order Scleractinia; family Merulinidae; genus Orbicella; species Orbicella faveolata. Next base: position 6,255,060 of record NW_028301563.1, on the reverse strand, counting down.
AATTTAGCAAATACTTGTAGCTACTTGTGTTTATACTTACGATTGCTGTTGTGTCGCCGTATTTGTCAAAGTTCTGATAAACAAATTCAGGCCACGACATGTTCTCGGGGATCGCAACATCGGGAAATTTGCTTTTCAAGGCCATTGTACGTACGTAGAATCAACTGAAGTCTTGTTCGTTGCAAAGTATCGCTCAGCTTTGGGTGAGCAATGCCGTGACCCGGTAAGAGATGTGTAAATAAATAATTTGATATTCATTTCATGCCGTGAATAACTCGGTGGGTGACCGAGCGTCACGCCCTAAGGAGTTTCAAGTATTCCTTTGTTTTCCTTTCCAATTTGTTCTTTATATATCTCGAGATCGACCCTTGGCTTTTATTACTATCTATAATATTTTTCTTTGTAGGTTCTTCTTACTAGAGATTCAGCCAATTTTTCAAGGAATATTTTCTTTTCTTTTTCGCTAATTAACCAGCCTTGCCTTCCCTTGCCTCGAACACCGTGTGAAGAATGTTAACCACAGAGGGGGGGCGTTTGTTTTTTGTGTACATGTTCAGTAATTACGAAAAAAGTTGTTGTCTTAATTTTTTATAAGGAAGCGAAACCGAGAATTACTTGTAAATCGAAAAGAGTAGTTGCTGAAGATTGCTAAATCGCTTCTGTCTATACAGCAGAAAACTTGTTCCTGTAGATAGTTAAGACAGTTAATCAAAAACCATTAGTCAAAGAGTTGATTTTATTTTGTATAACAGCAAGCCAGGGCCAGCTAGTTTGCCTGAGGAACATTCACAAGTTCTTCTCTGCTACGTTGTATTTACATTAGCGCTTTAATAGTTGGAAACCATGCACAGCTTTGTCGTTACTGGATCGTCACGCAACGCTTTGCGTGACAACTGAAGTAACGCCATGAGGAGTAGCCATTGGTGAAAAACAGCAAACTCAGTCGCGCAATCTCTTACCGTGACGCCACCTGTTTCATCGAATTGATAATGACGATGATGATATTTACATTGCTTTAAACTGTCAACCTATCAACTTGCAGATATAGTCGTTTTCTAATGACTGTCGCAGATCTGCATCATAACTTACGAAAGAAACTACACTGAAAATTACAATGTTAACTAGTGTTCCATGAAGGAATTCGGATTGTAAGAAACGCCGTTGATTTGATCTTGAAACGACATATACGAAACCCCTGTCTAACCCGCTTTTTCTATCGTCAAATAAAACTAGACAGTGAGTTATCTCGCAAACACAAAACAACATTGCTGGGGGGACGGAGAGTGGAGAGAAAGAAAAACACAACAACAACTGCAAAATTCGTATCTCGTCATTCCGATGTGATGAAATGAACGAACGGGAAGATGTAAGCGAGAACAGGTTGACCGACCTCGGTAGCAGCAAGCCATTAAATGTTTTCGACAGTCAACAATAAACCTCCGTAGGTAACCTACTTTCGATCTAGTTTTATAAAAAGAGAGGATGGAGAGAAAGAGCCGGAACAAATCCCACATATTGGTCCATGGGTGATGTAGAAATAACTTGAGAGGGCTTTCCTTAGGAATATGGCTTAAATGAACGATTAACTCTCTTCTCCTTCAGCTTTTCTTGGTTTTATACAGTTACCTGACAGGCGTAGCCCATACATTTGTGTTTTTATTTTCTTAGAAATTTACCGCAGGCTACTATGAACATAACCAACGATTTCCGTGAAAGAAGTGATATATTTTTTTTTTCATCAGAATGTATCAGTGATTTTATAACACGCACTACATTAATCATCTGTCACTGATGAATCAAAGATAAGATTTGATAACTCGAAGGTGTGGTTCTATAGAAATTTATAAAAATAAAACACTTGTTTGACTCTTTTAAAGAGTTATTTAAAGAATGTGGGCTTCATCCAAGTAATTTGGATAATCTGCGATAACTAACACTCTCTTAGTGTAATGTACTCTCAAAATGCGTGAAATTTCAGTTAATTTACCACTTTCACCTCGCCTTCGACCATGAAATCCACCTGTTACGGCTTAATCAAGGGCAAAACCTCCAGAGCCTCTTAATGGAAGCGAAAAATGGCAAATAACGTGTTTAGAGTTTCGTCTCAAATGCGACCACTCCCGGCCTTCCGAATTCCAAGCGAATTCTGAGAGAATGTTTTCGGCGCATTCCGTATTTGTGATGGGACCGCAGCGTGGAAAGGCAAAAAGCACTTTTCATCTCTGATTTTTGTTTGTTGACCCGGCTCTTCAGAACACAGTTGTGCCACCTGTTGGCGGGATGTTAAGCAGGTACAATCACAAACACGAAATTGCAAGAATTGGGTAAATTTCTGGAATTTTCAACGAAGCCCTGTAAACCGTTTCATGATATTCCAAATTCTACGTTAAAGAAAGAGTAAGAAAATATATTTCAAAGAGTATATGAACAAGGAATTTTTAAACGTAGATTCTAGAAAGCCGCGGATGCAATGGAAGGGAGCTGACAGCCGTAGGCCACATGTTCTAGAACTCGTTGCTTCAATTCACTTACTTGTTGCCGGAGCGCGTTCGCTACCGCGTTTAGTTCAATATTTTTATCTTTTAACTGTTGTACCCTGACTTCGAGCTGTGCTTCTCTCTCAAGTTTCTTTTTCCTGCACTTTGAAGCCGCCACCCGATTTTTCTGTTTCTTTCTCTCACGTTTCACAATCTCCTGAAGTTCTAAATCGATCGGGGGTAGTGGGAGCACACTCCCGGCTTGCGATTTTAACGTTTCATCAGCGTACTCAAAATTCTCTGTTTCCACGACGGCGCCGCCGTATGCCGCGGGATTAAGTTCATGATGGTCATAAGTTGTTACCCCCGCAAACGGGGGATTATTTATCTCGTAAGAGGTCTCGTGTACCTGGCTGTGAAAGTTGTTCGGTGTGTTTTCCGGCAGCTCTCCCCAGCTGTTGTTGGTACCTGAACCAACGGGTACTGTATTCTGTTTGTGAAGATGATCGCCGGGTTGTTGGCGATCGTGTATTTGCTGAAGAGCTTCCGCAAAGCCTTGAACATAAGCCTCGTGTTGTTGTTTGACGCTGTTATTTCCCTCGCGCAAACCTTTCGCCTGCGTGGGTGATTTGGGATTCTGAACACTCGCGAGAATTTTTTCAAACTCGGGCGAAATCAGGTTAAATAAAGTGAATTCCGGCGAATTGATACCTCCGGGATTTCCTTTCGGCGTGAGGCCAGTATTGCTTGCAATAAATTTTTCCAGCTCGGGAGAAACCATTTTAAACAGGGTCAACTCTGGTGAGTTCTCGTAAATCCCAAGTTTTCCATTGCCCCTATATTCTTGTACAACAGAGGGATGGTGTCCCTCGAGATTTAACCTCAACGCGTTCTTGTCATAGCGCGAGAAATTGTTCACTGGTACCGATGTTTGGTCATAAAACAGTACATCCATGTTCTCACAGCTTCCTAAAACGTGCTCGCCCATTCTGGAAATTCTTTGGCCGTGTCTTTATGTCTTAGATAATCTGAAATAAACGTAACTCGTCCCACTGAAGCCGCTATGACGACCATCATATAATTTTTCTGGAATTAAGTCACCCTTCGAACCAAAACATTACGTCACCTGGCAAGCCGCTCATTGGCCCGCGAAGTTTTCGCGCCAAAAATACTCCGTGCTTAACGGTTGCTAAAACGGTTGCCGCGGTGTGGACTTCCCGCCAATTTTCTTCCCAAGGAAAACAACTACACCACAGCAAGCCCATTTTCGTGATTTCTTTTCCTTGAAAGTGAAAATTTAGCGTTTTATTCGCGTTTTTAAGATACAACGTAGTCTTGTTATCACGGACCCGGTCAATAATCACAAACTAACATACAGAGTGCTCAAAGTTACCCACCTGCGGGCACCTGCGAAAAAGTCAACTAACCTGGGAGAAAACGCGATGTGGGTATTAGCCCGGGCAATAAAACTCGTATTTCATGTGTCGTATCCGTGTAGCGAAAGATAAACTTGCGACAAGCAAACAATGAAAAACCTGGTGTTTATGGTAAAATTAATTTGACGCCCTGCGCTGAGAAGAAACAGAATAAAAAGAAATAATAGTGATTCATATATTTCTGTTTCGAGAAGACTAAATATATATATAACGGCCGATCTTTTAGCGTTACCGGATTAAAGTAACCAGCTCTTTTCTCCGTTGTGGTAACGGTTAAGAATTGGAAAAACTCTGTTCAAACATAAATAACAAAATTGTCAACAAATTCATTTTATTAGTTCATTTTCGATCTAATTACTTCAAAACAAAACTCATTTCAGTAAAGTTTTGATTTGTTTTTACATGTCGCTTATAATCTTCATTTGAAGTTTCGTATAAAACAATTCCTAACTCAATTTTGTAATATTTTTACAACATATATCACCCTTAAAGTTAGTCTTTCGTTAGAATGCAAGCGTTTCCCTATTTCAGGTGATTGAAGCAGTGCGTTTCTCCCTGGTGGAATTCTGTTTGCTTGTAGAGAGCTATTTTCAGAGGATTCATCCACCAGTGATTTATGGCAAAGTTGTTGCTAAGAGACACGACGAATGCTAATGACGACATGCTCACGTCACAACTCTCGGAGAGCTCGTGTTGTTTTTGATTGGATTTTGAGAATCGGAAAGTTATATTAGGCCGAGAGATTATCATATTCTCTTGATAAGGCACTACATGGGTAACGAATATTAACCGAAGACATCGATTATTTCCCGGACTTAATTGTTCGCGCTCCAGTCCTGTCTCAGAAGATTCTTAACAACAAGTACCGCCATATTCTAAAGCAGCTCTCTGTAGGTTGCTAAAAGCACTTTATTCGTCCACATGGTCCAAGTTGTTGAAAGTATCACAAAGTATACGTTGACTTTAATGTGCTGTCGTTAAGATGTGAGGTTTTGAGCCACCGAGGCAAAACTCGCCATGCACACAAGCCAAATTTATATTTACTTCGACTCCAAATGCGGACATTCTTTGAGACATTTTGAACGTTTCGACAATCCCCGTACCTTTCCAAAAATATTGAGGCTAAAAGCAGACGGCTCGTTTGGGTAAGCGTGCTTGACGACACTGTATAACTTCCCCTGAATCACTAACGATGATCACGTCCTCTTTCTCACTAACTTTCCACTTGAAATCGTTACGGCATGGTAAAGAGAGATAACATACTGATCGATACACTCGCTTCTAACGCCTTGCCCATCAGCGAGCCAACGCACTTCCCAAGAAGCGGTCGTCTTATTGGAATACTTGTCTATCAAAATGCTACCATGGAAATAACCTCGCAAACATTTTAAAGGGTTTCCTTTGTGAACAATTCGCGTACATTGACCCAGAACATCGCGAGAAGAACTATCTCCAGTAAACCACTGAGTTAATCCAATGTGACTTGGATGTGATTAAACCACATTAATAATGATCGGCGGCGAGTACGTCCATGATCTCTTCACGCAATTGCCGGGATCATCTCCCTTTGAATTTGTCCTTGTACTTTCTAAACTTTGCGTTCTTCCTGTTGACCCCGATGCAGCGTCTTCGTTAGAAGTTACACTTTCTTCCGAGCCAGACTCCGCACAAGAAATGGATATCATAAATTGTCCAGCATACAAAAATACCAGAGAACAAGAGTGGTAGAACGACTTCCCGGGTGATAACTAGAGAGAAGGAAGGGAAATAAAAGAAACTATTGGTCTTTCTACGTCATACCATCAAATTCGAAAACTGAAAAACATTAGCTACATGGTAAAAATGTCTATTTTGATAAATTGTTTTGTTGCATCTCTTTGCTAAGACGTTTCGAAACCAGTTTCTCTTAACTTCTTAACGTTTTTGTGAACGACATTTCCGGCTGCCATGTTTACTCCAGCGGTACACCAAGGAACGCACATAAAAACTGTACCTCAGGTGTGTCGAGTTGCAGCGTTCCAACCCAGGTCACTTTTCCATCCAGCTCGGTCACTGGGGACCCAGAGGCCTGGTCCTGGTACGGTTCAACAGTCAATAACAAGGGACCATGAGGTTCATCTGGTAACGAAACACAACAAGGGTTTGATTCACTACTTGATGAGATGTAATTAATGTGATACTTCCAGGAAATATTCTTGTCGATTAAAATTCCTAGATATTTCACAAAGTTTTGCGTTCGAGGATTACCAGTTACTTAGTATTGTCAAAGATTTTTAGGGGGGATTAACTCTCTCACCCTTCTTCCCCTCTTACTACACTCAGTTTGCCACATCACAACTCACCACTTTGATTAGATACTTCAATATTGACATCCACAATTGTGCAGAGTGAAATCGTGACCAAGCTCGAAGCAGTGTTGTTGTATTCCTCGCCGTTAATCTTGATACCTTTTAACGAAAAGTTTAGATCACATCAGATTGTTTAGATTTAGCGAAAGCTCTGCTTCGACTCGTAAATCGTTGAGCGTGGAGTGATTTTTTTAATTCTCGCTCGTTTTTTCTTGGTTTGTAATTGCATGTAGGGGCTGCTTGCAGTGAACAGATTTTCGCTCAGTTTTAAAGGCGGCCAAGATCAATCTACCTTACAGTCATAATTGAAAAAGAGGAGACTGCCTTTCAAAGGTCATGTCGTTATATAGCAACCCAACGCAACAACCTTTCGATTGTTAGAATAGATTTAAATGCGCTTGACCTTCAGCGAAGGGAAGCCGACGTTCGATTTAGTTTCTTAGAATATTTATACCGATATCTTTTACTAAGTCTAACACTTGTGGCATGATTTAACTACTACGCATGCGTGTGAAATTTCAAAATGGAAATGTACCGTCTTAGGCCCAGTTTGCACACCAGAGCTTAAATTTGATAAAAAGTGAACGCACGTGTAAAAATTGGCCCGATTCAGTTGTAATAACCTGTCACACTGAAACAGATTCTACAAATCAGTCCATGGAGTAAATTAGCTGTTAGTTTAAGTTCTCCACACAAAGCAAGATTGTTTATTGTTTGCAGATTAGGGAAATTGAGATAAGTACTGTAGCGAGGTGTGAAACGAAAGAGCAAGGAGTCAAAACCCAGCCCACGTCACGGTTTGTACATCTTGAAAACTTGGCCTATATTTTCCAAGGTCGTCGCTTGTAATCTTCTCCATCCTTCTCCACCGCTGTTCCTTCATGGTTTATTATTGTCTCTTTGACGTTTTTCTATCTTAGTAAACTACTACTTTCAGGTTTCCTTCAATTTAAATGTAACTTTGGACGTGGCCAAAATAACTCCAAATGCCGTGACTGAGCTCCTACGACGCTGGCTTCAACAAGCGCGGATGCATAAGCTTCAGCAATATAAGCAGATGTAGACAGACCCAGACAGCTCCTTACAGCGTCAGGGTATGCTAGTTTTGTGTATCCGCTGTGAAAGCTCGGTTTTCTGGTGGTTCAATACAGTCACGTGTAAGATGTTATCTCAATACGCACCAAAAGTGATGGGATCCTGCTTTAAAACCCTCATCATGTCTACGTCAAGCTTCAAGTTGTCCACATAAGCAAAGCCTGAAGCTTGGCAAGCTGGCTGTGAGAAAGTTTAGGTCCAACAACAACAACAACAACAGAAAAAAGTACTGAAAAAGCGGCTGCTGGAAGTGTAGATGGGTTCAGAAAGACCGGCGTTAATTTCTGTTATCTTATGGCTGGCTCCCCGCGCGGGTCAGATGGACCAAATATTGCGCTGTGATTGGCTACCCCAACGGGCAAGATGAGCTATCTGCATCTCAAGGAAAGAACGAGGCTAATATCCAGCCATCGCAACCGAACAAGATTGGTCAATAACCCATGTTTAATAAAACAATTGGCGATCTGTTTCTTAGATATAGGCTGACCTGCATAAGCTACCCTTTAACCTTCTACACAGGAGACTTGCCTTACCTGACTAGGCGGCCTCAATCTACCTTAATCTAAAGCTCAATCTTTATCTTTAACGTGCGAGAAATTCCCTAAGCGGAATATATAAGCACACGGAAACGGTCAGCAGTTACCTTAATCGTACATGTTGTAGTGACTTTTACATGTCAACTTCCGATGTCAACTTCTTTTTCTTATTATTTCCACGTTTGGTTTCCTCAGCTCAGAATTGATTTGAAACCCCACGGGCCTAATTCCCACGTGACACTGTCGCAGAATTATCATTTCCAGGAAAAGGATACAAGATTCCATTGAAGTTTAACCACGTCACACACGAATTTCTTGTATTCAGCTCTTCTCTGGGAGTCGCTATGAACCTAAAACAACGACAACGACATAAAAAACAAAAACAAAAAACAAAACAAAACAAAACAAAAACAATTGAAACAAAAATGTCAATCATAGCGCGTACAGGGAGACTACAAACCAAACTTCTTCGTTTGCACCAAATCCTTACCTGCTGACTAGGTTTGTCGGAGACTGGCAAAGCAAATCTTGGCAAATTTATTGTTACCCTAGAGCAAAAAAGAAAAAAAAGAGAAAGCCACAGCAATAAGTAAAGAAAACTGTTTTAGAAGAAGGACCAAAAAACAAAACTAACAAACAAGTACAGTTTTGTTCTTCCATGGCAGACCAGTTGGAAATCTCTGTTATTCACTTCCTTAATCGTAAATGAGCAACTTGATTTACCCATATGTTCAATCACTCACACTTATTTCTATTAAAATAAAATAGTTTAAGTTCACAGTAGTAAAAACCAAAATAAGACAACATTTGCGAAATCACATTACGAAGTCTGAGATGATATTTTTTACCTATTCTTGTCATTTCCTTGGATGTTCATAACCGCATCCGTGAACACCTCATCATCTGTGCGGAGGAATAACAAAACAATAATTAGCAAGACATAAGTCTGAGGAATAAGAAAAACCTGTTAAAAGCAAACTCTCGTTTTCGCCTCCGTGGTTGCTTAGGCCCCGTCCACATGTATCCGGATATTTTTGAATCCGCAACTTTTTCTTTCGGGATACGGCTTCCGTCCACACGCATCAGGCGAATTCGGCAGCGAATCCGGACATTTTTGAATCCTCTCTCCAGAGTGGAAAAAAATAAATCCGCAACGAATCCGATAACGTGTGGACTGTGAATCCGGATAATTTCAAATCCGATGATGTAGCAAAATTGTGTCCAGTCTCTTACCGAACAATAAACCAATATGGCGGCACAACGTGTAGGCCCAGTTTCTCTAGAGTGAAACCGGATACCATCGGATACGTGTGGACAGGCGAATTCGATTTGAATACGCTACGTGTGAACGGGGAAATTTTTGAATCCGGAAAGAAAAAGTTGTGGATTCAAGGATATCCGGATACATGTGGACAGGGCCTTAGAAACATCACATATTTCGATGCGTCATACTGGCGTGACAATGTTCGGAGTACTCGATAGTCCTGCTTTGCTTGTTTTTCATTGGATAATATCAATCGGAAATTTCCCGACTGCTTCAGTGAAGATTTACAAAAACGACACTTGCTGCATGACTGTAGTTTACATAGTAAAGTTGAAATATACATAGTCTGCCTTTAGTAGCTGTATCGCCAACTCGAGTGGTAAGGGAAGTGGACAATTCCATGAACTTTTACTTCAAATTCTTACCACAATTTGCTTGATTCCCATTCAGCACAGAGGACGAGAACTCCATGTCATTCGACGTCTTGTTTACGGCATCGAACATCAGTAAACAATGTGATCTGTCACTGCGAACAACGAAAACGGTTGCTGTTAGTCTTCTGGATAGCCGTTACTTGATTCAGGTAACACTGAGCTGACTAAAGAACGTTGCGTGATAACTTAGTAACGGAAAAAATCCTTTATGTGGGTCACGTAACGTTGTGTCAAATTAGATTGCTGTCGCTTGCGTTACAAATATTTGTTTTTGCGCGCGATTACAAAACCAAGAATGATACAGTATGGCAAGTTCATTTTTCTGTTTTCGATCTTAAATAATGTGCAATTCAATAGTTTAATGTGGCGAAAAATTGCACCAGTCGAAATTTGAGGAACGAAGAGATACTGTGACGGAAGAAGTTCCGTTTTTCAGTCTTTCAAAGTAGTCTACTGTAGTTGTCCAAATACGGACAGTCAGAGCTTGCGTGGAAAAAGAGAATTAGAATTAAAGAAACGGTCAAACTAGGTTCTTAATTTGTTACAGAGCACCGAATATAGAAAATCCCTAATTTTCAGACGAGCTTACACCTACTTTGACAAAGAAACTGAGCCCACCTAGGAAGTTCAATGATCTGAAAGTTTTCACAGAGCAAGCTAGGGACGACTGTGACGTCAATAGACATGGTGGCTTTCCGACACGTGTGGCTACTGGACTCTCCTGTTGAGTAGCGGAGTTGAATCGCACCAGTCAAACCCCAGGGTGCCTCGGGGTCGTAACTGAGATTCTCGCTGCTCTCGGTGCCTTGTGGGAAGTGATGTGTGCCCGTTATTGTGACCGTGATTTCGGTGGAGTCACCGGGAAGGACTGGTAGTTTGGATTTGATTTCTTCTTCGTCAAAACTGAAGAGTTCTTCGGCTCCTTGGAAGAAGAATAGAAACTAAACTCGAATTGGAACACATCTTTTCAGTACTCAGCATATTTACATTCATTTTCATCAAGATGACATACCCGTGCCAATCTTGAATAGCAAAAATGAATTATCCTCCCATCGTTAACAGTATTGTAAAATGATGATTTACCCTCTCCACTCTTACTAGTTTTGAATGGTAAAAAAACTACTCACTGTCCCCATCCTTATCTCTACAGCAAAAAGACGACTTACCCTCCCCATCCTTACTGCTGACAGAGATATTGAGATTGTCAACCGGCAACTTGCTAATGTTCTCCAGGGTAATCTTTCCTTTCTTGCTGTTTTGAAGAAGAAAACGGAAAAAAAAAATACATGAAACAATCTTGAAACATCAAGAAAACACGTTGCTCAGCATCTGGAACTCAGTTAAATAAATATTAATCGAGTTAAAAGGAAAAGTCATTGTCAACAATACAGAACAAAACCCGCGCTGTCTTCTCACTACAGCTCACTATGCTGTAAGTATGTTCTTACCTCTGACCAGCATAAAGCGTGACGGCCGTGACCAGGGGCGCAGATCGAGGGGTGTCGGGATCTGGAGGCTGAGAACGGACCTTAGGCAGAGACGTGGACACCTGGAGGAGGGGCATTGAAGGGACCACATCCACAATCACCGGAAAGTCCTCTTTATTCTCCAGGTTTTCTTGTGTAAGCTTGCAGTTGCTTTCTACTCCAAACACAGTCACTGTGTAACCTGCCCGTGAAAATAACTCAATTAATAAGGGAGCAATAAGACTTGATTCTCAGTATACATTCATACATGTACTGTGTTCTTGTAGAAAAGAGCAATATAGAACTGAAATTGTTCAAATTAGTACGTGTGTGTTAGTTTCTAAAGAAAATGTTGGACTGCGTTGGCGGGCAACTGACTCACTTAGCCTTTCCAGAGATTTCCGAAGAGTCTAGAAAAAATTTGAAGGTCACACGAACTTATCCGAACATTTTCGAAAAATTTCCGAAGTTTGCCGAAGACTTTATTTATCCACTTGAAGTTAACCACCGTACGGAGTTTGTGAAGCTGTCATTTCGAATGTTAGCACTCAGTTACTTAGCCCCGAGGAAGACGTTAGCTTTACTAGCTGTGTGCGAATCTGAGTTAACTTAACTTAGCTCAGTGCTGATGGCATGTTCGCCTGCCCAAGGAAAGATAAACAGATGATTTTTCATACATTCACTTGTATTCTTCACCATCTACAGGTATATTACGAACTCACAACGTAACAAGCTCCCAGTTGGCTTGATAGCTCAGTTGGTAGAGCATCGTAAAGCACTGCACCGGTATCGCAGAGGTCATGGGTTCGAATCCCGTTGAAGCCTGAATTTTTTGCAGGCTTTAATTTCACAGCTGTTTAAGTTGTGTGTATAACTAAGATAATCAATCATATCTTGATATCTGTCTCCGCAGCTCAAATATATGATCTTTCATATATTCACTTGCATAAAATACTTTGTTGTCTCAAATAATTTATACCAGTGGGCAAATTTCTCGCCAAGACAAGTGGTCAAGTTACTATTAATAGTAATAAGACAAGTGTCAACCCGTCACTCAGTCCTGTACCTCATTACTTCTGCTGTACATGTAAGTTGAGGTAACATTAGCCTGTAAATAGGCTCCCGGCGTGGACGGAAAAAACATACGGCAAGCGAAGCGAGCGGACGAGCGCGAAACTGAAGAATTCGAAGAGCGAAGCGATGGGAGCTCGCCGGGAGCCTGTTCGCAGGCTAATTTAACACTAACCAGTAATTCTCAGCTGCCCTACAGAGTGGGGAATTCCCAGTAGAATGACTGTATGAGGACCTGCCTTTGGAGGAAGAGACAGACCTGTCGGGAAAGGCTCAAATTCAACGCCCTCGACACAAAGAATCTGCGAGAAAAGTGGATCAATGACATGTAAACGGATTAGCCAAGAAAAAGCTTATGTACAAGTAGCAACTTGTAGCGTATTTGTCATGCGATAGACTGATGCTTGGCTCTGTTTAAAAACACTGAAACTTAAAAATGAACTTTTTCAACTCTATTTTGCTTTACAGTTGAATAAACTTGAAACATTGGGAAAACACACAAGGCTGTCCGTTCTGTATAAGATGTGCCATGGTTTCTTAGACGGGAAATGGGAGGGTCGTTTGATCCCAAATAACGAAGGGAGAACGCGGGGAAGCCATGACTTTAAGTTCATTGTACTGAGAGGACACAAGGATATTTTAGATTTTCTTTCTTTCCAAGGACAATAGCTAAATGGAACAAACTCCCGAGAGAAACTGTTACCATTCAATCTCTCTCTCTTTTTTTTTTTTTGATTAAACTTTGTTAGGTTATTTTTAATTGCAATTTTTAGTAGTTTTATATGTAGTTTTGGTTTTTATTATCATTTTAAAGTTTCAGAGTTGGCGTGATGTCCTCTGGATGTTGCCGACGTAATAATATTTAGATTTAAATTTAGATCTGGAAGATAGCTACCGAGGTAAAAACAGTAATTAATGCAAAATACAAAAAAGAAGAACAAAGGCTGTTGCAACAATATCTGTGTGTAAAACCAGTAGCCAGCTCTTACCATTTTAGAGACTTTGAGTTCAAATGGCATGGGATTATAAACATCCAATGAGACCTGCCCAAGGTCTCCACAAACCCATGTTATATCTGCACAAAAAATATTAATAGTTTGATTTTGCAGCTTGAAGCAACAAATGTGAACAAACAAACAGACAAACAAATAAACACTCAACGTATAACAAGTATAGCTAGAGCTCATTACTTACATTGTATTTAAGACCTCGGATGTTTTTCTGCAGTTTGCTTGTGACAAAAGTATTTGCAGAGCTGAATTTGTGAACCCTTCAAACATTACTTAAATTCACATTTTTGTGACTTACATACAAGAAAAATACTGCAGACTGCAGACTTTTTAACTGAATCATGTTACCGTTTCCATCATTGAGAGCTAACAGTAACCGTAACAGGCTAATGGGAGCGTTATTTAGGCTAACATGAGTGATATTTAGATAAACCGAAGTGATATTCAGCATAACCAAAGTGCAGATGTCCACTCTGATTAGCCCGATAATGAAAATAACATGAGGTATACTTAAAAAGTCTGTATACATCTGTAGTCTGCATGTTACCCTCAGTCTACATTTCCCCCCAGTCTGCAGGCTGCAGGCTGCAGTCTGCAATCTGCAGTCTGCCGTCTGTAATCTGTAGTCTGCCGTCTGCAGTCTGCAGTCTGTGTTCTACACTGACTAGCAAGACTAACACCTTCTTGTCTTACTTTTAGTTTTCTTTACTTCCTTTGCATTCCGTCTGAGCGATGAAAATATGAATGGTCCTGTAGATGCTGTGTCTGATGCTGCCAAAGACTTCTTTCCAACGGGCTTCAGATGAGAAGCTAGTGGATGGACCTTGAATGATCTATGACAAAGAAAATAATAATCTTTTAACAAATAGAAAACACATGCGTGTGTTCTTTTCATAACCCCACGCAAACACAGTTTAGAAGGTGTTGGGAGAGCTTGATAGTTTGCAAGTGTGAATCTAACCCATTAGAATACAAACAAGTGGGAGGAAGCATGATCAACTGGTTAGAGCGCCAGCCTTGAAAATTCCAAGGTCATGGGTTCAAGGCCCACTCTGACCACTTCAGTAACAGGAGTTGTTTCTCAACTTAGACCCTAGTTCAACTCCTCGGTCATGCTTGTAAATAGCCAACTGGCTGGCCTCCCACCAGTTGGAATTTTTATTTGAAGTATTTTTTTCTTTCAGTTCAAGTGGCATGCCTGAGAAATGGGCAGCTGTAGCTTTAGAAGTGCATCAACCACTATTAACATTCAACATTTAACATTCAAACACAGACAATCTTTTATGACTTTCTTGCACAACTTTTCAGTCTGCACATGTACAAAGTAGAAAAAATGTGAAAGAGTGACCAGCTAATATCTAAAAGATAAAAAAAAAAAACACTAAACAAATATGAAAAAGATCCCTAACACTATGTACCTCACAAGAGGCATTCTAGCAAGGGGTATCATAGGCATGTCCAGCACGTCCATCCTGTTGTTGTCTGTTTCCTTGGGTGACCCTGTGCACTGTTTGGCAGAACTTTCCAATAATGCACACAGCTCTTTCTTCTCATCGTCACTCAAGTGATCATGCATGGTTTGTAGTAGAAATATTACATGCCTGAAGAAAGACAAGGAAAAAAAAAACATGAAATTTTTTAAGACAGCTAGCACATGTAAATTAATATGAAAAAAGACCTGGTGTTGCTTAATGTACAGGTGGGAAGGCACACTTAGCAAGAATATTATTAATTTAATTCAATCCATTTCACTACACAAATTATATGCCATAAGAAAACATACGAGCAATAAATTAAATGTATCATAAAATAAACAGAAGGAAAGCAGCTGGGAAGAACTAGAAAGGAACTTTAGAACCATAAGTGTTAGTCCATCCAAAATATATAAAAACAAAACAATGAAAAAAGCTGTTTAAATACAGTGTCAATTAACATCAAACATCAAAGGGCTACTGCAAAATCAATCCGGCACATAGAATAGAAAACAAGAGTAAGGAAAAGTTCTAAGACACAAAAATATGTACACAAAAATACGTTGGACAGGCAGACTACTGAGGAAACTGCAGGAAATGGAGACAGAGAACAGAAAGTATAACCTCTTTCAGAAGGTCACTCAGCCTCGTGACAGATATATGGAAATGTGGTGGCCTTATTCTAGAGCAGGCTTTTAGCCAGAATTTGAAAAGTGGCCATCCAAAATGTGCTATAGGACCTGCCCAAATGAGCAATTTATAAGGCAACATATGAAAAATAAGTAATTTTCTATAGAAAATGGCTGTCCACAGGACGCCTGGACACCCATCTGGCTAAAAGACTGTTCTAGAGTCTTTGTACTAATTTCCTGTGCAGAGCTCTCTCCTCCTGGGTGACTAAATAGGTTGTTATACACTGTATGTGTGATGTAAACTCTTTCAGGATAAATGAACATGTATGTAGCTACATGTGCTAACCACTGTGTGCACCTCCTGAACTTAACCATCAACAGTGATTCATTTTACGATAACTGCTGAAATTCTCGCACGATCATTGGCTAATTTTCATTGTCAATATGTGGACAGACACATGAATTTATAAGTTATGGGATGCGTCAACAAGTGAGAGTGGACAATTTGACAATTTGTTATCGTAAAAAACAAATTGACGTCGGTTTTTCATGCGTCTGCCCTGTTATTGAGATAGATAGATAGATAGATACATTGTCAAAGTAGTCTGCGGCTCCACTTGGCTATCCCCTCATGGATCCGCAGCTACTTTGACAATGTTATGATGAAATTCATGATCAATAACAGGACAGATGCATGAAAAACTGACGTCAGTTTGTTAATTCTCCATACTCAGTGTTTCTACAAGTTTCAAGACTTCTCAAGTGTAATTGCTTCCTGCTACATGACCCAGATTGAAGCATCACATTTTTCTGTACCTTTTCACAGTATAATAATCACCACTTTATCCAGGACTCGGAAAAACTGATCATGTCACACAATTTAAGTTAAAATTCCACAGTGCTAGACTTCAAGGTAGTCTAATTTTTCATATAGGTTGCCCTTGCAATAGCAGTAACACATGAAGATCATACCTGACTGCCAATGAAGGATCTCCTAAGCGACGTGCAGTGTATATAAGTTCATTTAGAAGTCTTATTTGAAGAGCAGGCCAACCATTCGGAAGATCTGTAAACAACATATTATCAATTCCTTTGTTAAACTTAAATTTTTCAAAATAACATAACATTCAATAAAGCTGTAACTAACTGTATGCATAGTAAGCAGACTTTCAATTATAAACGTTTGCATTGCTCAGTTCGGCAAGTTTGTCAGTTTATATTGTTTGATCTTGAGTTGGGATAATCTCAAACTACATGATAACATAACATACACATAACATTAGCAGTGAAAAGCATTTTCATACAGCAAAATTAATACTTCAGTTAACTTTTAATCCTGGGTTAGTGTTAGACAGCTTTTGTAAAATTAAGCCCTGTGCTGGTGTTGTAGTTTAAATTTGCTTTTAATTCACGAAAATTTTAACACAAGTTTGTTTTCTAGTACAGTTCCTGATCTGGGGTTCATGGTTTTATAGTTCAAACATAATGTAGATTCAAACCACAGGATGTATGCTTTTTAGTCATGACAATGTACCTTGGGGAACATCTTTTTGGTCAAGATGTATCCTGTAGCCATCAAGTGCACTCATAAGGAATTTATAAGACTGTACAAAGAGAAAACAACATTATGACATACTCAAATGACCGACCCATACTACATCCTGAGTGGAAAGATGAAGAATTTAGAGCAGAAGTTACATTATGATAAACTACTAGCTGAATGTGGTTCTGAAAATAATTAACCATATTTACCCCAAGCACGAATGCAGGAAATTCCAACAGTGAGTCCAGGGTTTTGAAAGCAAAGTTTTAAAGGAAGGTACCTATGTTGAAACTGGAATTTCCTGTGGGGTGGGGATTTGTTCAAATCAAAAGTCCTTCCCTGGAGGGACATCGTGTAGGTATTTTCTGGTACAACTATTTTGATATACATGTATGCCTGTACCTTAACATGTCTTTTGAAAGCTAGAGGAGGGGTGCAAGCTACTGTACATATAAACCCCAAGAAATCCCTTCCCCTTTCCCGTGTTTTAGACAGTCCCACGGTCCAGCCAAAATCTCAGTTTAAGATTAAGCTTTTAATTAACGATCACTGTCTGATTTAGATGGAACAATCTGTGTCACAAGCATGCTGCACTGTCTAGTTCAAGTATACAGCCCTATTGAATATTTCCGAAAAATTCACATTCAAGAATTTATTGCGGTTAACTTTACCAAAAGCCAAAGTGGATGTGGTAATTGCTGTGAAATACACTGCACGGCGGCCACTCTGGTGAAAAACCCTGCCTTTCTTTTGAATCCCAGTTCGTCATATAAGACAGCTGCAGTGCTAAATCGCTGAATCTAAAGTGAGATAACATAAAATGACATTAAGTAAATATGTTGTTGATGTAAAAACAATACTACAGCGTATTATATAGATCATGTACATGTGTAGGCCACTTCTGATATGTTAACATTCAGCTCATGGTGAGGTCTGGAGGACACAAAGAAGAGAAATGAATAAACATGCTCATTCAATTTCCTTTGTTTGTGTCCTCTAGGCCTTGCTGAATTTTAATGTTAATATCGAAAACAGTCTGTTATACAGTTGGACAAATTAAAGTGCTTTTATTGACTCAGAGGAGTATTACATGGGTGGCACAGTGTCAGTCACTGTGTTCCTCCTGCAACTCTACATAATATCTATCACAGGTTAGTTCAATCGCACTTTGACTGTTGTAGTGGTTTGGGGTAATTGTGCCAAAATATTATACGACAAATTACAGAGACTTCAAAATCGTGCTGTCCTTACTCATTCTAGTTATGATGGTGACGCCAACCAAATATTTAAAGAATTAGGCTGGGACAACGTAGAAACTCGACGTCAAAAACTGAAGGCTGAGATGGTCTATAGGTCCTTAAATGGCCTCACACCCAATTACTTGTCTTTGAAATTCATTCAGCAGGGTGATGTGATTACTTCTTATAATTTGTGCGATTCTAATAATAAGCTTGCTATTCCCTTGCCATGTACTAACCATTACAAAAATAGCTTTGGCTATAGTGGTGCAGTCCTCTGGAACAGTCTACTCTCAGCTGCTAGGCAAGCAACATCTCTGACTAGTTTCCAACGATTGTTAATTAACTCCGACATGGCATTCATGTAAAACAGGCTTTAATTTAGTTTACTTTTCTTTAATAGTTAGCAATATTTTAAATTACAGAAGATTAATCTGTACACATGGTCTTTTGTAATAAGTTGTAGCTTTTATATTAAATTGTTAATGCCTGATGTATTTACCGTGTTTTTAAATAAAGATGATGATGATGGAGGGGGCCCGGGGGGGGGGGGGGGTGTTCAAAGACTGGCAATGCACTAGCATTCCACCCCGGGTGAGTTGCAATGCGTCATGCAATATAAATTGCTGGGAGTCTGTACCACTTGATCTGTTAACTACATGTACGTTGCACCATGGTACAGTATACAGTGCACAGAGGATAATACATGGGTGCATGTAGACATGGATTATCTTTTTGAGTGTTCAACCTGAGTGTCCAAAGACCTCACCAGCATTTCTGAACATTTTCTAAAAATGTACGAAGATTACAGAAGATTTCCAAAGATAACAGAAGATTGCGGAAGAATTTCAAGGAAGTTCCAAGGATGTTTCAATCACACAGCAACAAATTTAAGTACAGTTTAAGAGTCAAACATTATTTCAGTGAAGTTATCGATATCTTCACTAGCGAGGATGTGGAAAATACGCCATCTGAGTCCCGCTTGTGGTTTCAAATGAATTTATGAGTGGTGCGTTTTCCAGTAAAACACTTGAGTCTATATAATAAATAAATATAAAAGATTTTACCTTTTCTTGTTCCGTTAGTGAGACATTTACTGACAGAGAATTCTGCAGTGCTATACTTGCTTCAATACATCTCTGTAAACAAAGAAAGTGCAACAGAGTTCACTGAAAGAATGCAACTGATACATGACTCACAGTGAAATGATATGGAACATATTTAATACCTGATAAGTAATTAAAAGTCTGGTGAATTTAAGATTAGCCTCAGTTTCTATGACAGCGGCTCCTTTGACCTACAAAAGCAAATAAATATAAGAAACATTATGTTGTGTGAAATTGAAAAATTGTGTGAAAAAATAAGGCCATTCACGAGTCATGAAAATTCCCTTTACCACCCTCAAAACTCTATAGAAATCTGACTACTAACATGGATTGGTTACTTGAGTGCAAAAATTCAAAACCACAAGAAACAATACGCTCAGTTTATTGGCATGCTAGTCACGGACAAAAGTTTTCTTAAGACTACATGTGCATGTACTCTCTCCTGCGTGATCACACAAGACATACTGCCATACATGTCTTCCATATAAATATGAACTTACTTGGTTGTTGAGCAAGAAACTGGTACTTACTCTGTTGTAGAGCTTCAAAGCTTCAGACAGTCTCTCTACAATCTCTTCTTCACAAAGTGGCTGTGGATTTCTAAACTTTGTTTCATCAACGTCACTTCCTAAACCATTAATTGCTAAGTTCACAGAGTTCACTGCACATTTCGTGGGCAGAATCAATGAATTTCTGTCTGTTACTTTCTCATTTCTGCTTAGAACTAAAGACGCTGCACACTGGCCCTCAAGAGCTCCGGCAAGCCACAGCACATCACTAGCAGCCCTCAGATACTCTCCAGCTATGAGATATTGACTAAGAGCATCTTGAGGCACACCTGCTAACATACACAAGTCTCCAGTGTATTTTTTAGAGCGTCCAATACTTCTTCTTTTGCTTGCCCTGAAAGGAGATAAAACAATATTTTACAGCACTAATTGTCTCGTTTCTCTTAAAATCAGAATCCCATTTCACGAGAGAGGTTCAAGCAGCCATACTTATAGTTTATAAAGCTTCGAGGGAGATGAGTGAATCGTCTCTCGAGATGAAAGTCTTGCAAGATGAGAATGAACTGATAACTAACTTGAGTGGTACTATATCACTGTCTGAGTTCTGCTAGGCAAGCATGTTTTCATTTGACTTTACACAATTCTGACTACTAGTTTGGTGAGATGCAGGGCTGTGCTCTAGAAGTTGTTAGGTGCCACAGGCTACTAATTTTTTGCCTTTGAGCAACTGGAAAAACTTACCTTTTTTTCATATAAGCTTAAGCATAAAAATAAGGCAAACGGTCCAATAGACCATTTTACAGTTGTCTGTTCAGTGACCTGGCCTTTGAATGGCAGCAAGGCACAGGTGACCTTGTTTTGACACAGACCTCACTGCTTTTGTAGTGTAAATTAAGTTGTTCTTATACTAACTAGTTGTCAGTTAAATGAGAAAAGCAGAGAGGTCTGTATCAGAGCAAGGTCACCTCTAGCCTCACTTGCATTCAGTGGCCAGGCAACTAAGCACACAACTGTAAAATGACCTATAAACAGAATTGACCTGTTTTGTTTCCTTTGTATGTCAAACTGCTGATAGCTGTAGTAACAGCTATTGATGGGCTGATTGATTAATTGGTTGATTGAAGAATCAATTCACAAGCAATTGATTGATCATTCTATTTAAAATCAATCTTCAGTGGTGAATCACTTAACAATCAAACAATCAATCAATCAATCAATCAGTCAATCAATCAATCAATCAATCAATCAATCAATCAATCAGTCAATCAATCAATCAATATTGAGTGGTGAATCACTTGACAATCAATCAATCAATGAATGAAGCAAGCAAGCAAGTAAGCAAGCAAGCAAGCAAGCAATCAACCAATCCAAAAATCAGTTAGTCAGTTGGAGAGACAGACAGACAGAAAGGCACACAGACAGACAGACAGTCAGTCAGTTGGTCAGTCAGTCAGTCAATTGATTGATCAATAAGTATTGATATTCACCTGTTGTCATTTTCACTTCCAAACACTTCATGCTCAACAGGGGCTTGAATCAACGTTATCTTGTCAATCTTTTCTGACAATTTACTAAATCTCTTAGATTCCAATACATTGAACAGAGTAGCTACAAACTCCGCCAAATTACTTTGAAGATCCTCGGAATGATCTTCGCCTCTGATGAGGGCAAAATCTTTCCTGATCTTTGCTTCGTCGTTGGATTTGCAGCCAAACACGAAACATCTTGTGTTGAGAAGAATAGCACTAAAAGGATTCTTGATTTCGTTAATCGATTTTTCTAACTTTTCCACTTCGGAGATCTCTGAACATCTTCCCACGCAAATGAGTCCTAACACCCGTTTATGGAAATGAAAGTTGCCCCACTCGATAAACTGTGGAGTGACCCTTTTGGAGTATCGCAAATTAAGTGTCCTAGTCGTGTTGGGAACCTGTGCCCTACGATACGTGGAAATTTCGTCGTAAATAGCCTTGAATCTCTTATCGCCGATGTATCCCACGGGTTGCACAAGAATTAAGACCCCACAATGGTCCAAAAGACTTTGACCAAAGTCTACTCTCAGCATACTAAAGACAAAAGGGCTGCATATTGGAAGCCGG
Source organism: Orbicella faveolata (assembly GCF_042242905.1). Lineage (NCBI taxonomy): Eukaryota > Metazoa > Cnidaria > Anthozoa > Scleractinia > Merulinidae > Orbicella > Orbicella faveolata. Next base: position 6,233,324 of record NW_028301563.1, on the reverse strand, counting down.
AGAGTGGTGATTTCGTTTCTTCAGTGTCCGCCATATTGCGAATGCGCAATTAATTACAAGTCTCGATTTCATTGCGCATAGTTTGAAGGACTCAGGTGGGAGAGGAGAGGGAGAAAAAAAAAGTGGGACTGCTCTTCCTCTCCCTCCCTGCCTTAGGAAGACCTGATACTGGGATACTCAGAACTTATTGCACGTTTTGAACACGAGCTTTCAACGATTAAAATCGCTTAAAATAACTTTTGGATCCCTTTGAAATCTCGAAAAATTAGAGACATGATCGTGCGATTGTCTCACCGACTGAGACCAACTGACTGAGGGGGCATGGGTAAGGGACAACAAACATGGCTTCTTCGGCAGCCGGAGGGAAGTTAGGAATCGTTTTTCACGTTTTTGGAGGAATTCTTTTTGCTTACACGTTTTACGAAGACGACAAAGTAGAGTCTGCTCGTGCTGGATATGGTGGGAGATGGAGATTTTTGACTGTGTTGAATCTGGTAAGATATTTATAATTAACTTGAGAACATCGGCACTCGGTTGAACGCTTACCCCACGGCCCAAGGGATGCAAAACTGTTTTTTTCGTTAAAATAATAATTTCATCCGAGAGGTGACCTCTTGTTAATAAAGTTAATTTGTAGACGTTTGGTGATCTGGGGACTGCGATCGGCGGCTCTTCCGGCTTTTAGAGTGCGTAAGCACTCGACAGTTGCAAGATCTTGCAAAGATGGTGGTTCCTCGTGGCATGTTCCATCTAGGTTGTGGAATATTTTATATTTATGGTACATATTACGACATGCAAATTGTGACAGAGCATATATTGAGTTATGGAGGAAGGCTGAAGTATCTGACATTTTTGAATTTGGTGAGTTATCTAGTCATGAGAGGGGTGAATAGGGGTATGCAGATCCGCCGATCCGTGCCATTTTTTCTCCAAATCCGTCAATCCGCGAATATTTTTGTTCAAATCCGGAACCGCATTGTTTGAAAAATGTCTGTGGCGTATTTTCACTCCAACAGTATATAAGATGGTTGTTTAGTTTCCCTTCTTCCCTTGGGTGGGTGGGTACTCCTTCTTGTAAACCTAAAAGTATGTGCAGTACTAAATAGCATGGGTTTTCAGTCTGAAATAGGTTGTGCATTTCGACCATTTTGGTGTGTAATAGGGTTTAGTATCACCCAACTAGTGGACTAATGCAAATCCTGCATTTTGATTGGCTACGCTACTAGGGGACTATTAGTAATAGTCATCGAGTAGCGAAATTGGCGCCATCGAGCGTGATGCTGTCTTTCGTTTTATTCCCAAATAAATATTTCTTCAACTTGCATTTGTTAACTTTATTATTACGTTTTCTGTCCGACTAGTTGGGTGATACTAAAACAATTAGACTCTTCGCCCTCAAGGGCCACGGGTCAATAGCCCATTCGGCTTTGCCTCATGGGCTATTGACCCGTAGCCCTTGCAGACTACGGGTCTAATTGTTAAATAGTTTGTGCACACTGGTTATAGAATCAGGTATTTTAGAGTGGTGTGGAAAGTGATAAGGCACTGAATTATTTTGGTTTCGGTTTTACTACGGTTTGATATTTGCTGAGTAGTCTACCTGGTTCGTCATTGGTTTGGTTTTGGTTTTACAACTCTCAGCTGAAAACCACTTCATCTCTGTCATTCATCTCTTGATCGAGAAGTGAGGTATAATTATAAGCATGAGGTATTTAAAGCCCTTTTCAAATTTTGACCGAAAGAGATGCAGTTCAGTCTAGGTCTGAGATAAGGTATCAATTTTTCGGTCAGGTCTGAAAAAGGGAAGGAAATAATCGTTTATTTTGAGCTTTTGATATTCAATACAATCACAGCATTATCTAAAGCACTGATAAAATGCACACCACTGAGTGGAGACCTTTTCTACGATGTCATGCTTTATCGATTTTTATAAATTCAAACAAAAAAAATTAGGCTTACCTCTTGATTTATAATGCTGAACTGAGTAAGTATGCAAAGTTTCACAAAACCTGTTGCAAACACATGAAAATATGGGAGCCCAAACTTTATGATGAAACGTATGGCGGGGGGCAACAATTACCCCCTAGTATTCATTCATTTTGCAAAAACTTGGCAGGTCTGCAAGCGCACATTTTCATGAGTTTATAACAGATTCTCAAATTGATTTATGGTGGTGAATTTTTGTTGATATGAAAAATATGAAAGGTTGTTGTATTATATGGAAAGAGTGAATGTAGACACAAGTTTCTCTTCCATAAAAACTGCTTCAGGATTTTTTCAGGAGTTAATTTGAGACACCCGTGGACAATCCAGGATAGTCTTGGACAGGTTCAGAGGTCCTCTGCATATTTTGAAAATCATCAGACATTAACTCGATTCCTCATCTTAACAGATTTGCCATTTAGTTTTGTATGAAAGTTCATTGGTAAACTGGTAGATGCGGATAACATTGTCAAGGTCGCAAAAACTGGCTGTAAGATAAGGATCACACAATTCCAATAACAATGCCAAACCCGAATCTATATAATCAAGTCTCGTCCGGAAAAAGAAATCAAGTGTTTAAAACACTAACATCATGACCCTAGCTGACCAAAGATCTACGATCCGAACTTCCTATCTGAGGATCCACAATCTGACCTTTAAAACAGGTAGAGTCCAGAGTCCAGGCCAAAATTCACAGTTGATCTGTGATCTGCCCTATTTTTGAAATCTGCCAATCTGTTCAATTTATCGCAAAAGTCCGTAAACCGTGCAATTTTTTAAGCCATATCTGTCAATCTGCAAACCTATTCACCCCCCTCAGTCATTAAACTGGTACAAGTTTAATGGCTGCCTGCTGCGTCATGCCGGCTGCAGTAAGTCAAATTGTGCAATAGCTGTAGCCTGTGTTGAAGACGGAAATCAAAGATGATGGTTTCCCGAGTGTTGTTTCATCTAGGAGGCAGATTGTTTTATATTTATGGGACGTATCATGACTCATACATTGTGACAGAGGATAGAATGTTGTATGGAGGACGTTTTCAGTATCTGACCTTTTTAAATTTGGTAAGAGACATAAAAGCTGACTGTTCGACTAAAATTTCAGTAAAATTGCCGACCTGTTAATTAGTTCAAAGCTATTGACAATTCTTTTGGGATGCATGCTTTGTTGTTTGTTAAAGGAGTTGTAAAGGTGACCTTATCAATACATGTAATTCATTTGATAAATGATCAGTGAAGGCAATCTTCTATCCCCAGATACAGATAATCTCCCCTGGGTCAATAGTCGCTGGAAACATCTGCACATATGAGACATACCAATAATTATGCATCAAATCTTGAGGGAGGGGTCAGCAGGGGTTTCATTAGAAGCCGGCAACCGGCGAAAATCGCTGCCTACTTTGTCAGAATTTTCCTCTTACCACTGCCTACTTTGTCTGTATTTTCACTCAAATTATTAAAAAAATTCATCAGTTTGCCACCTACTTTAGTTAGCTCAGATGGCTATTTTGAAACTTATTGAAAACCCTGGGTCAGGTAAACTACTGAACAGTGTTGTTATGGGGGAGGTTCTGTTTTCCGAGGTCCAAAACCTCACCTATATACTGTTTTTAATAGAAAAGGTAACCCTTTCACACATGCTCTGGACATAGCAAATGGTATCCATTTCACATATCTACAGCATTCTTGTCCTCAGAGGCTGCACTCCTTTTGGTCAGCACCAAGAATTGCAACCTCAGGCCGGACCCAATTTTCTGAGTATGCTGTAATTGGCTAAGCTGTTGCGGCTCCCCTGGCCATTTTGTTTTTTGTTGTGCTGTCTGTTTTTTGTTTTTTTTGTTTTTTGTTTTTTGTTTTTGTTTTTGTTTTTTTCTTTTGCTTCCTCTTCTTTTTCTTTTTCTTTATGTGTAATAGTAGGCTGAAGCTTAATAAAATAAAATAAATAAATAAACAACACCGGAAGTCTGCAATTCACAGACTTCCCATCAAATCTTACAAATCTGATCAATTGGCTGAGAATATGAAACGAATGCTCTGCACATGGTCGGAAAGTTGGGTTTGGCAAGAGGTTGCGATTCTTGGTGCTGACCAAAAGGAGAGCAGCCTCTAGGTATGAGGATGATATCTACAGAAGATAGATACATTGTAACCCTTAATCAGTAGCCGATTGTGCATAATTGAGATATTTGGAACAGGTTTTCAAATGTTGTTCCTCTTCTGTTCTTCAAAGATGTTGCCACCTTTTTATATAGCTTCAGTCTGGAAGGAGTAAATACCCCTCCTGGGCAAAACCTCCCTATATGTTCCATTTTTGGGAGTACTCCCTCCTGCTATTCATCGCAGGAGACAAAATTATACCTCTGTCTACCTTGACTCGTGGATAATAATACATCTGAAACTTATTTTATATCCTGTAAAATAAATCCTGCCTTAATGGAATGAAAGATTTTTCAATCATACTTGGCTTTTCATCAGTTGAGATTTTACCATTCCTAGCAGTAGAAGTGAAAATAACTTCTTGGCTTTTGTTGTTTTTAAATTTCTATTTAGTCACTATTGGTATTATAATTATTTATAACTGTTTTATATTTCTTTCAGGTTTGCCAGTTGATATACTTTATTATTGCTCCCTGTGCCGATATTCTGACTCTTTTAAAGGGACATGAAGACAACTGGCTTGTCAGACTTCGTGATACAGTGTTTTGTGCACTAGCATTTCCTCTTGGTGTGGTAAGAATTGATCAAATGTAAACAACAGTGGACCATAATAATAGTGAAACCCTGTTAAAATGACCACTGAAGAACAGGCCATAGAAGTTTGTTGATAATAAATTGGTTACTCAGGTGGTGTCTGTAAACACAGTCCACCCTTATTAATGTGATGACCTCTTGTGTTAAAGCAATGGCAATTTCAATATACCAAAATTTTCAGTATAATAGAATCACTCCATTAGAATCTCTCTTTAGTGACAACACTTTTAAGGTCAAATATTTATTAAATGTAAAACATATTGGGCATGTGAACCTCTGCTTAAGGAAACAATTACAACTGCTACTGAGAGCTGATTGTTTAAATATGAAACATTCTAACACTGGCACTTCTTGAGAAGGAATGCAGAGTGGCAGAAATTGAGCCTAATTCTTTTCCTCTGGTGAATTTGTTACTTAATTTTCATTGCTTCTTGTGTTATATTGCTTTCTATTTCAGTTTGTAGCTGCCACATTTTGGGGTATCTATATGATTGACAGAAATTTAATTTTTCCTGTTGCAATGGATGCGATAATTCCACCATGGTTGAATCACCTTTTGGTAAGTGAGAAATGCTTTTTTTTAATAGCACAAATATTCACTGGATGTCATTTAAGGTGAAGTCTGCATACAAGCCAGGGGATCCATCAGGCTGGCACTTACAGTATCTCCAGTTCCTGTAGCATGAAGCGACAAGGAGTATTAGCCTGCAGTGCAGGCATTTTATAGCAGTATTAGCTAGTGATCAAGTAGATTTGCGGCCATGTTGGTTTAGAAAAAGTGGACGGGGAGGGGGGTGGGGAAGTAGAGGAAGGAAAAGACGTATTTTTCCTCCCCCTCCCCCGTTACTCCTCTTTCAGCCTAACACCCACTCCCTAGGACACCTTTTCGTCTCTCCCCAAGCCTCTTACGAGTTTGAATCCAAGATGGTGCTCGCTTAGTCAAAATGCGCTCGATTGCTCGCCAAAATACGCCTGCATTACAGGCTAAGGAGTATTTCTATGCCCGACTGGATAGAATGCTAATTAGTCAATTGCACGGCTATCCCCAGTATTAAATTTCCCGTTACCCATTTATACACCTGGGAGGAGAGAGGCATGGTGAGAGTTAAGTGTCTTGACCAAGACCACAACACAATGTCCTTGGCTGGGGGCTTGAACATGGGCTGAACGATCTGGAGTCAAATGCACAAACCATGAGGCCACTGCACCTGCCACCTGGATGTTGTGTACAAGTCAAGACTGTATACATGTACATGTATACTCTCTTTCCTTAGTGTATTGTGAAATTTTCTTGTTCTGTAGGGAGTGGATGGGGATTAAAATCAAGAAACTACTCAGGCACAAATTCCAAAGCCCCCGAACATCTTAAAGTCTGGTTAGGGGTTAGGTGCAAAGGTGGTTTTGTCAAAATGTCACCAAGGTTGTTTTGTAAAATTTAATGTTAATTAATGAAAAAATTGTTGTGGAAATGGTCTAAGTTTTTCTGATTTTTTTTGTTTTTCAGCATACATGGTGTGCTGTCTTTGTGATTATAGAAGGTGCCTTCATTCGGCATAAATATCCCAGGAATTGTGTTGGCTTGTGTCTGCTGGCCACATTTGGTGTGGTGTATCTTATATGGTTGGTCTGCAACTTTTTTGGGCATAAGGTTTATCAATAAATGCCGCTGCAGTAAGCTCGGGGTGCAGGGGGGGGGGGGGGGGTGGGTGACTCCCATGGGAAAAGTTAAGGATGTAAGTCAAGGATTTTGTGCTCACTTAGGATGTTCAGTGCACCACAATCCACCATAAGAAAAAAGATGGTGGTTGTACATTTTACCACAATGCCTCGTGAACCTAACACAGCCCAAAAGGCACAAAGAAAGCCTTATAATTACAATATTTGTCCCTGTGCTAAGGATATTTTAAAAGTAGCCTAGGTTTGAATATTTTATAACGTTTCTGTATGTTTTTATGAACTTTGTTTAGGTTTTCATGCGCTAAGAACTACGGGTAAATGTACCAGTCGCCATCTTTTTTCCCACTGAGGATTCTTTTAGCTGTCAAAGTATCTTTTAGAATGCACTTGATGAAATAAAAAAAAATGCTGTCAGTTCCGTTTGAAGTGCTATCTATTAGGGGGCAAATAAAACTTGGGCCACACCTTGATTGGTCTCCTTTTAATTAGGGGTTTAGTTCAAATGTTCTGATGTGCATCCCCAATCATTTCATATGGAGGTCTCTCCAGGGGGGCAGTCAGTCAGTTGGTCTGTCTGTTGGTCCAATGGGTCAGTTGGTTGATTGGCCGGTCAGTCAGTTGGTCGGTTAGTCAGTCAGATGGGTCATTTGTTCGTTTAGTCAGTCGGTCGGTTGGTCAATTTGTTTAATGAAGGGTTAGTGCTTTGTAGTTTTTTTATTGCTGTAATTTAGGTGAGAGCCACAGGTTTCTCAGTCCAGGACTGTTAAGTGTTTCCCTCATTAAATAAAGTTATTATTATTGTTATAATGCTCGAGACATCAGCTTTACAAACTCGCTACAGTAGTTAAATTAATTTATTTACCAGCTTCATGTTGATGCATAGCTAAGTATCTCAATGGTTTGGTACACTGTAGTCAGTTTAGGCAGTCTGAAGTTTGAACTCTGAGGGAACTCGTAGAAATACTCCAAGATTGCAGGTAAAAGGTGAAGTCTGCATACGAGCCAAGTGGCCCACCAGACCGGAGCTTATCCTGGTTTCTTTAGCATGAAGCGACTAGGAGTATTTCTACTGCCCCTTGGGTGGGATGCTACTCCGTCACAGGGTTACCCCCAGCATTAGGTTCGCCAGTACCTATTTATACACCTGTGTAGAGAGAGGCACCGTGAGAGTAAAGTGTCTTGCCCAAGAACACAATGCAATGTCCCTGGCCAGGGCTCGAACCTGGACCGCTTGATCCAGAGACGAGCGCACTAACCGTGAGGCCACCATGCCTCTTGATTGCAGGCTTTACCCAATCACTTTACTAACAGAGGAAAAATTATTCTTTTAGGATCATGTGGATTGCATATGCAGCAGAATTCTGGGTTTACCCATTCCTTCGCATCATGCCCAATTCTTTTAGAGCAGCATTCTTTTCAATGTCTTTCTGCATTCTTGTCTTCTTCTACTTCTTGGGGAAGTGGATGACACTGTTTATATGGGGAGGTAAGAGAGTCTTAGTAGGTGTCACATGCAGCTTTACTGCATCTTTCAATGATACATGAACTCTGCTCAATTAATCACTGTCGTTGCCGTCAATCCTTTTAGTACACCTCTCAGGAAGCAGAAGCTTGCTTTATTTTAATGGGTTCAAAAGGTCAAGTTTGTGAATTGCAATTGGTAATTTTCTATCCTTTTTGTTTGTTTTTTTGTTTGATTGACAGCAGAGAAAAAAAGCAATCGTTAGTTAACTTTTGGACTTCCGAGTTCTTGAGTTATTGAAAGGCGTAGAAATTCGTATAAGGTAATTTTTTTAGTTACTTTAGATGACAAATCAGTTGCCTTTAGTTAACATTTTTTAAAATATTAACCTTTCCCCTCCCCATGCTTCTGGAAAATAACCCCCTTAGCTTAAACATTGCAGAAGACAATTCCAGAATAAATATAACCACTGCAAAGTATAAACCAATGATTTGCTAATATCATATTTTGTTATATAGGCATGAGTGCTTTTCTGGAAAATATACCACTTGTGAGATATCAAGTTGAACACTTGAAGAAAAATTCCATATCTATGCACGCCCATCATGTACTAATCTCGATATATTGTAGACGTATTATATGGCTGTGTCTCACAAAGACTGGGAACTACCGAATTCACGAATTTGACTGGTTGAAATCGATATTGACCGCGGTCTAGATTTTCCCATCTAGACCGGCATCTAGCTAGACCGGTTCCATTTTGCGTTGAAAAAGTAGCAAACTAAAATACAAAAATGTTCACCATTTTCTTTTATTTTCTTCTCAATCATTTATGGAAGTGCCAAAAAGCCTGATGACAAAAAAAGTAAAGAGGACGAGCAAATTTCGGCAGGTTTAAGTTAAGCTCATCGCCGTTCGCAAGCAAACTGTCAGCAAACCAGTTACATTAAATTAAAAACGAATTAAAGTTTTCTTCTTTGCCATATAATAAACATCTTATTAACCGAGCTAAGTCGGTCTGTATGGGAGAATCTTGACCTCGGTCGTGTGTACAGACCTCACTGCGTTCGGTCTGTACTCACAACCTCGGTCAAGATTCTCCCATACAGACCTCCAGCTCGGTTAATAAGAGCTAATTATAAGATTGCATCCAAATAGTATTTATAAGCCTAAAACTGTTAATATAATTTTGTACATGTTAAAAAAAATATTTCTAGTATACAATATTTCTTCCTGATTGGTGAAGATTCCCTTCCCTGAAAATAGGCCCACGAAAAAGTGCATTCGGAATACAAAAAGAGTAAAATCTGTATACAAGCCAAGAGGCCCATCAGGCAGGCGCTTATCTCCAGTTTCTGTAGCATGAAGTGACTAGGGGTATTTCTACTCCCCCCCCCCCCCTACAGGGGATGCTAGTTTATTGCAGGGTTACCCCCAGCATTACATTCGCAGGTACCCATTTATGCACCTGGGTGGAGAGAGGCACTGTGAGAGTAAAGTGTCTTGCCCAAGAATACAATGCAATGTCCCCGGCCAGGGCTCGAACCGGAGACAAGCACACTAACCATGAGCCCACCTCGCCTCCGCTAAGCATAGTTTAAATCAATTGAATTACCTCGTTTTGTTGTGTAACACTGTTTTGTTTGTATCACAGATGGAGAAGAACAGAAATCCACAAACTCGAATCCAAAAGAAGGCGCCAGAAAGAAAGTGAAGAAAGCAGATTAGAATGCACCTTGTATCTTTAAGTACAGCTTTTGTTAATTTTTTAGTTCTGATTCTATTTCGCTGATTATTTATTTGCCCATTGCAGTGCAAATGTTAATTGATAACCTAAGTAAGATCTAGGTATATAACCCTTGTGGGCGTTTCACTTCTTAAACTTTCTTTTAGTTAAAAATTGTTTAAACAGTTTCTACGAGCAGATATAGAATCTACAGGCAGTTAGAAGGATCTGATCAACTCAAAGAAAACGTTTAACAGCCGAATTCTTCCATGAAGAATTATGGATAGGTGTACGATAGCACTTAGAATAATTTTGATTTTAATACCAGGAGTAAAGGCGACATTCTCTCGCGCATCATTTTAAATTCTGATTTTATTCACTGCAGTTTTATTAGCGCGTGTTTTGATTGGCCAGAATTACTCTGGTTTTGGTTCGATTATTAATTCTTACTTACTAGGACACATTTATTTTTGAGCGGTTTTCATTTGAGTGTCGAAAAAGTAATTGGTTTTTCTACGCTTCATGATTGACTTAGAAAACTCGCCCCTTTTTAATCCAATCAGAAGTAATACCAAAACCAAACGTGACTCACTTGCACGCCTTTTCCCGGGCTTTGCGTCAGAAACGTGTCTTTACTTCGAGTTTTGATTGGTTTGTTGGGTTGTCTATGTCCTTTGTGATTGGCTAGAGTGATTACTTTGATTTTGATTTTACGACACTCAATTGAAAAAAAAAACATTTTTTTAAAGTTAGTTCTGATAATCTGGTGGAACATGATGACTCTATTAATCTAATATGACTCTATTTAATGGATAAATCTATTGTTGACCTCAATGTATGGTATACAATAATCTGATTGTTGTAATATTTCATGATGGTCCGAAGTAATGTAATTTCTTGAACGAATGTACTGCTTAGCAAAGTATGAGAAACAAAATGACCATTGATGAAGTTATGTTTAAATGAGACCTTTCCGATCATTTCTTAGACTTCGATTAGTCGCTCTTTCACTTAATCCGTCGAGCGAGACCGTAAATAAACCGCGAGGAAAAATGGCCGTGTGAAATCCTGGGGACGAGAAGCGCGCGATCGTGGCTTCTTGGCCCCAGGATTTCGCGCGGCCAATTTTTCACTTGCGGTTTTCTTTCGCGTCACGCAAGACGGACTAAGCGAAAGAGGGACTACTCATTGTCCACTGGAAGCCACGGTTGACTATCAGCAGACATGCATTCTGATTGGTGATACAGAGTTACAGAATCAATGTGCTGCTCTTACAACAGAGCTTTTTTTGAACATCATAAGGGTCTCTCCAGGAAAACGAAGTCTTTAAAATGCGATCCAAATTTCTGATTTAATTTTTTTTTGGACGTAAATTTCTCTGTCTGGTTATGGTTTCTTTTACTAATAGTTCACCCCGAGGAACTTAATTGTTGTTTTAAAGATTGCCGATAAAAAATAATAAAACAAGAAAGAATGAAAAGGGTCTGGGACTTACTGAGGAACCATTAACGAAGGTCTAGGAGGTTTAATTTTCCAAACTGTTTTACCAATCACTTGTATCAGTTTACACACCTGGTTTTTTTCAAGTGGTAACAGCTACTGTCATGCAAATCGCCGAGACATGCAAATAAATCGTTGAAAAGCTACCAGTAATTAAGCTGACGAGAAAAAGCGATTGATGTTTTTCCAATGAACCATCACGCGATATCGCTGCATACAAATGGTTTTCTTTCTAACAAGAAGACGGTACTTTTGAATATAAGTACAATTTGGCTATTGTTTCTAACGGTTTACCAAGCAACCGTTATATTTTTGCTATCTTCGCACCGAGCCGCCTTAGTCCTTGTGATGAAAGGCCTTGATATCTGAACGTTTTTCTCTTTGTCTCGCAGGTAATCATCGATACATGATTCATAACAATCTTTTGAAAATTGAAGACCAAAACCGAGTTCAGCGGAGCGTGTTGATTGCCAGGAACGCAGGCCAATTGTTCAGTAATACGTGTAATTGAAATTTTGAAATACTTTGAATTAATACATTGTCGTCAGTGGCAGAATAATGAACCAAGCACAAGTGGAAATGAAATGATCACGTCTAGATGAAATACCGCACTTGTTTCATCGGCTACTATTCGTCTCTCGGCGCACGAAAACTACGAGATTGTGAAATCTCTCTCATCTGTGGGATTTGAAGTGGACACGGCTTCAATGCTTGCAATCTGTATTTGCTCTGCCGCAATGGCTGGAATATTGTCCATGTTGGCGATGGTTGCTAATGGTGTTCTCCTTTATGTGATGTACAAAGACCCGCTACGCTGCTTTCGAAAGCCAATTTCAGTTTTAATCGCAGCACTGGCAGTGCAAGACTTCTTAACCGGTTGCGTTATAGGGACTTTACACATTCGCAACGAAATCTCTTGCAAAACAATTCAAGAAAGAACACCAGTGACTGGAAGCTTTGAAAGTGTCATTGGTTTATTTTCCATAAACAATGGCACTTTGCTTGTCATGGGCCTCTCGGTAGAACGCTTAATCGCCGTAACGCTGCCGTTTTATTACCGCGCCACGGCAAGCGGTAGAAAAACGCTGTTGTGCGCAGTTTGCATCGTAGCATATTCACTCGTATTTTGCCTGCTCCAGTTGACTGGCATTCCTGAGGGAATTTATTCCGTGTTGCAGCTTCATTTGAATATGACATTCCCACTGATCGCAGTGTTGATTTTTAACTTCGCCCTTCTCAGAGTGTTGCGTGGCTACAGAAAACGAGTTTGTTCCATGAGCTCGGACGCAAGTGACAGTTCCTTTTCCGCCGCCGCTGAGAAGAGAATCGACATCGACAAACAGTTTGCCTTTACTGCCATTTTAATAGTCCTGTTCCTTGTTTTATCACATTCGCCATATTACTTAATGACACTAATTGAGGCCCACTGTTCACATTGTAATGGGGAATGGCTCGTGGCATGTCGCCGCATTTCGCTACCTTTTCTGTTTATAAACGCCGCCTGTAACCCCTTTACGTACACGTTTCGCATTCCTCAATGTCGACGCTCGCTCAAAGTTCTGTTTCTCAGAAGGCAGGACACGGTGGAAGTTTCCCCAAGGAGTCCAAAAACTCCAAACTCCTTGCAAACTACTGCAGTGCTACGAAAGTGGTCCAAGGTTAGTGCCACAAATGGACAAGTCATTGAAACGTTCACAGATGAAAATCTGCCCGACGATTTTGGTATGGGCATTGATAATCCAACAGACGTTCTCGATATTGATTGTGAAGTGTGGGACACGAAACTTTAATAACGTGACCTCTGCAAAGATGTCCGAAGCTACAAAATCCGAGAAATAAATACACTCTTTTTTCTTTTTTCAGAAAACTGCTTTTCCGGCGCAGGCTAAATATTCTCATTTTTCTGCCGATTTTGGGCCGAAATATTCTTGTGAATATTGTTAGATTATAGTAATACAGAGTGGACTATGCCGATAAAATGTCAGATTATCTGTCCTATCAGTACATGGGATTGGCGATGGCGTTGAAGTTAAGTAATTTTGGATCCAATTTACAGGCAATAAAACCAGATATGACTGACACACATAACTTCTTACAGAAATGTTGTTAGCATCGAACATACGGCTAGTTTTTGATTTTTGTTTTTTTTTGGCTAGTTTTACCGTTTAGAGCTGAGAAAGGAAAAATCTTATACGGTATCGTTAAAAACACAGTAATGTTACATTTACAAATTTTCAACACAAAATTATATTCTTTTGACAATTCCAGCCTCGGGTTTATTCTTAAAATATTATTCTCAGTAAAATTTCGTAAATTTCAGCCTCGATATTCTGATAAAGCATATTCTTGTATAAAAAAAAGAGTGTACAGGGAATGCTTTCACAAGAAGATTGAAAACTGACGCACACCACGATGTAAACCGTGACAGTAAAGTGATCAAATCTCATTTCTCAAGAAGATGGGTGGTGAGAATAAGAAAAAAATCATTAACTTGAAGAGATCGTTTTGATGTACTACCAAATTCTCCGAACCAGTTTTAAAGAAATGCATAGCAATCTGCGATGAGAATTTAATATTTTGTCCATGGTACCCAAGCCTGCAATAATCGTGAGACAGTGCAGCAGAAAAACGTTTTTTTTTAAAAATGAAATTTGTAATATTTTTGATTACATATAAAAAACAACAAAAAACAAAAACAAAAAACAAAAAAAAAAAACAAAAATGACAAACACAGAAAAAGTGTTGAAAATAAACCGTGTGGAGTTCAAAATCTCTAAAGTATCAGTCCAGTAGGACAGCTTATAGTACTGGGCAAAAACTAAAACGTTCTAGCTCGTGATTTACTGTCCCAAGGAATTTGAGCCATGTATTGAATGCTTTTTGTGCAATGCGGCTTTTAAACCTCATAATAGCGCTTTTGCCACGCACAAAATTTACAGTTTTTGAAAACCAATTTCTCCTCGAACATTACACCCAAAGAACCAAAACTTTCACTAATTACAAGTTTCACAAGCTCTTAAATGTTTGTGGTCAATTCGTGTCCAGCGTTTTGCCTTCTCTGCGCAAAGTCGTATGTAAATGAGGAAAAACGTAAACAAGACGTCATCAGAGATTATCCTACATCTTGGGAGTTTGTTTTTACATAGCCATCAGCTTTGTATGACTGAAAATGTATTTACTGACAGCATGGGTGAAACTTTTTCCTGGATGGATTTTTCCCCCTACAACTGTTGTATGCATGTATAACTTAAGCCTCATTTTCGGCCGCATATAAAAAAGAGGAAAAAATCCCGACCTTTTTACATGTAGAGAACTTTGTGTTTGGAAGACGCATAAAACAAACGAAATTCTTGCTCTTGTACAATGTATTTTTAGTCAATTTGGCGCCCACAAAATTATGAAACGAACCTCTTTCTTGAATATTTTTTGACGTCAACGGGCACATTTAACACGTAGTTTACGCCTGACAGGTATTGCCCGTCTTATTAGATTAGATAAGGGCTCGTACGCACTAGGAGAGTTTTTGTTTATTTTGTAAAAATATTTGTCATCACTTCCGTTCTACAAGTGCGTACGGTGTTTTCCTTCCCACCAAAATTGTGTAAAGCCTTACCAACCTTCAAAAGCGCCGTCGTCCTGCCTCGGAGCAGGGCAAATTTTTGTCAAGCGTCAAAACCAGCTGTCAGATTTTACAATTTGCAGGCTTTAATCTAATTGAAAATGTAAATCAAGTAAATTTGGTCGCGCTTTTTAGAGTCTATACATTCAACGTGATTGACACCTGTGGTTATCAAATATTTTAGTGTTTTCAAGTGCGTACGCGATTACCAAATTCAGAGTTTGGTGGAGACAAAATTTGTCGACATTTTGGCAGGGCCAAACAAATCTTGTCAACCTATGTCCGTACGGTACCTAAGGACAGTCAGTGGAGCATGTTTGATTTAATTTAGACTTAGCAGTTCGTGTCTGTAAGCATGAAGTAGCCAGCGATGTCAGCAAACGCATGTCGCATGCAAATTTCGTATCTGCTAAATCGGTAGTAGGTTTCACACTTTAAAGCCTTTTTTAAATTTTGTAAACAGTAGAGGAGAATTTTTACGACAGCGTACATCAGTGGCTTAGAAATACAGTGGCGAGGATTTAATACGTTAATTTTACTTTGATAATAATTCAAAGTTTGTATGAAATTTTTGCTGCATGGGAATATAAACTTACCTAACAAAAAATTTAAATCCACAGAAGTGTTTAAAATTTTTCAGTCTCTCACGATTTTATTCGTCTCATCTAGGCAAACAAATAACGTTCGCAGGAACATGCATTCGACTAAATACATGGTTGTCCGAACATGGCACACGGAATCATTGGTGCTGAAGCCTTCACACGCAGTTTGCCCTTTTTGTAAACGAATTAAATTGAATAACGATTTTTTGTTCAGTTAAGAATATCAACGACTTGGACTCCGAATCTTTTACTTAAAGCGATAATCATATCAAACCGTTTCACTTGTAAGTCTATTTACCTTCTGTTTCGCCTCGATCAACCCGCCATTTTGCTTTCACAGGTACCAGGCAAAATTGGTGCTTTATTGTAAGAGGCGTTGAAAATGACAGACTGCACATGCGCAGTCGCGCCAGAACATCGCCAACACATTCAATGACCCCGCGGTACGGATAATGAAATAGTTTTCTATTTTACGGCTTGACGTCCCAGCCTCAAACTTCGAGGCAATGGAAGGCTTATGGCCCTTAATTTCACGACGGACACCAAGCGACTAATCTGTCTGGCAGCATTACTAGGAATCTATCTTTTATCCGGCGCCGTTGTGTTCCAAGTGCTTGAAAACGAAAATGATAAGTTCGAGATACAGCAGTTGAATTCTGTGAAGAAATTGTTCTTGGAAAAGCACAATATGACACCGGACGATTTTGATTTCTTGGTGGAGAAGGTTGAAAATGCTGTGAAACACCGTTGTGGTGGCGACCCAGATCAATGGTGTACCTCCAGATGGACATACTACGCTTCAGTTTATTTTACATGGAGTGTTGTTACAACTGTGGGTAAGGTCTCTGGCTTATTCACCTGCCAGTCTTATATATAAAGAAATCTAAAGCTTGATACCGCACCTATTTAGGTAATAAGTGATTTTGTTATAGTTAGCCTTCTAGCGATAGCAAAATCAGTAAACATTAATTTATCTCATTCATTTATTGTCTTTGTTTGGTGAAAACATTTGTGAGCAGTGAAGCTTATCTGGAATGGTGGAATCCCGATTTTATTTGGGGGAAAAAAAATCAGCGTGTTTGATTGAGGGGATCTAGGAAACAACTTTTGGTTCGAGCTCTGGGAGGTTCGAAAAGTCAAGAGTTCGAGGAATCGTTATTCCAGTGTACTATATTGTGATTGTTTTTAAAATGGTTCGTTAAATATTATAATCAGTATGGCGACAGGGCGATTTTTGTTAACCTATGTTCTACTCGTCTTTTTATTTGTTTGTAAATCCATTTTATCTATTTTTGATTGAAATTCTAATGAGCGAAAATTTAGTAATAAATTCCACAATAAATATGAACGCTAAAAACGACGTTAATATTCATTGTGAAATTCGATATAAATATATTATTTTAGGTGGCCAGTCACACACCGTAGTGAACAAAATTCTCCCGCCAATGATTAGCGGATTCAAATATTCTGTTGTTATTGTAGAAATATAGCGTAATGCAAGCATGCTTTGAAAAAGAACAAGACTGTAAAGATCAAAGCTCAGCGAAAATTATTAACACATCAAGACTAAAAGTTTCATTTTCTTCTATCCTAAAACATTGAGTAAGCACAGATCACTGAAGTTGAATTACCGCTTGCATCGCGACCGAAAACTGTTGGCACGTTATACGGACATGTGCAGTTGTTCGGCTTTCAAGTTACTCGCTCGCATATCCATTGAATAAAAAAATAACTTCTCATAGTCCACATGACCAACTTTTGGATTTATTACGATAATTATACATTGTTGGACCCCGCTAAATCGAACGTTCCGTTATTTGAGACTCAAAAGCATTTGCCTTGGATTTAATCTTCGGTCATTAATTATCAGCTATTTCGAACTCTCCCACTATTTCGAGCTATTTCTCGTTTCCTCCGAGAGTTCGAAATATAATGGGGTTCAACTGTAACTATCCTTCAAATAACTGTTTGCTCGATCCCATTTCTCTCTCTTCTCTTCCACAGGCTATGGTCACTTGGCTCCCAGTACCGTTGGCGGCCGCGTGTTCTGTATGGTTTTCGCCTTATTTGGAATTCCTCTAAATCTCATGGTACTGCGACACATTGGGGACCGTGTCAATCATCTTATAAGCTACGTTCATTTTTTGGTAGAGACAAAACTGCTCAAGCGTGAACCACAGCAAGTAGCAACGAAAACTCTAATGTGGACATTGCTTGTTCTTATAGTTATGCTCTTTGTGGGAGCGTTTCTTTATTTGCAGAAAGAACAATGGAACTTTCTAGAAGGAGTATATTTTTGTTTTATCACCTTTTCTACAATCGGATTTGGAGACTTGGTACCGAACGGAGGTGAGGAGTACACAATTTATTTTTAACATTTCAATTATTTGGGAAATAAACTTAAGTGTCCAATGTATTTTGTACTGTTGTGTTAATTGGGGACACTGTAAATAAATAAACAAATATTGCAAAAAGAACATAAACTAAAGCTTTCGATTGCCAGATTGCAATCTGTGACAAATAGTAATTGGAAATCTATTAGTCAAAGATTGCAGATTGGCAAACGAAAGCTCTAGTAATTTTAAACTATTTTAACCAGAGAACGTTTTTGTAAATTTTGAACATGTCTTATCCTGGTTGCTCGTTCATTTTTAGAACATAAACTATTAAGAATCCCAAATGGTGGGAAGCTGACCATTTGGCTATTTACACAACGCGGCTTTTGTGGCTGTTGGCTTTAAGAAACGCTCCGCCAAGTGCAAAATCTAAGTCATATGGGTGGGGCGAGGCACTGTAAGAGTAAAGTGCCTTGTCCAAGAACACAACACAATGACCTAGCCCAGGGCTTGGTCCAGGACCGTTCGATCCGGAATCCAGTTCGCCATAACCAGTTTTAGGCCACAGCGACTTATATGGCCGTAATCAATGTTTATTTGCAAATTATATATCGCTGTCTTTCAATCTTCTTTATCAGGTCAAGCTCCCACTGATCCTGGAAACATCATAATGGAACTTCTGCGAGCTGTGGTTGTTCTTTTAGGAGTCTCTATGTTCTTCTCCATTATCACGTCAGTTTTAACTGCCTCAGAAGAACTCAGAGTCAATTTTCCATCTAGCAAATATCTGGGCGCCTCAGATAAACATACAGCGGACTCACCGGAGGGCATGCGCGAAGAAAAACGGAACGCAACTGAGGGCCCGGAGGCAAGGATAAATGTAGAAGATGTAGAAAGTGGAAGCATTAATATAGCTGGTGGGACAGCCAATGAAAATAAATCTAGTCAGGCCACGATTTCTACTCCTCTAGAAGAAAAAATTGTCGACGAAAAAGAACCAATTCAAAACGTGGAAGGAAACCGGTAGTCTGATAGCTGGTAACTAAGTCTTAAAATTAAATAATATTTTAAAATGAATTTCAGTTTTGAATCAAATTGAAGACAAATTTAACTAGCTTTTGCTCTAGGAACCAATACCGAAACAGAAGCAAGGGGCATCTTAAAAAAGTGTTAGCCCAGGCTGAGGAAAAGAAATACATGTTAATATCTAGGTAGTAAAAATTCACTGACCTTTTTCAAACCTATAGCTATCCTGATCAAAATCAGTGGAGTCAAACGATTTGTCCGAGCTGAACAGAAATTATTCAAAATTCCAGATATTTTATAATTCTTTTCAGCTTCTTCAGCAGCCTTGTTTCCATGCATTTCTATCTTTAAATGGTTAATTACAATATCTTTGCTTCACCTCCAAAGATAAATAAAATAATAATAATAGAAACGATTGAAATTGTTATAATTATAGGTTTGTATTTTTTAGCATCACAAAGCCAAATATTCGACGAAAACTAGCTATTACTCAAAGATTAGCCAGTGATTGTCATTTAAAGAATGCTTTATTTTTGATTAATGCCGCTCTTTAAATTTTGTACCTAATAAATTTCTAACTTTGCGATACGTTTCTCAGGTTTGTTCTTTCTCTCCTTTCCCTTTCTATTTTTGTTTTTCTTTTTCTTCCATAAACAAGCAAATAAAGAAACTTGGCCAATAATCCAGCCTTCTCAAGTTGACCTCACGCTGGGTCTATAACCCGCGCATACACCTGTGTGTCCCGAGAAAGGTGCTTTACGAGGCTCGAACATAATTTTTTGTGTGTATTTAAAAATTCAAAGGCTAGACCTGAGGCGGGAACCAGAAATCAGTACGTGAAGTCGGTATACGGACCAAGTGGCCCATAAGACCGGCGCTTATCTCCGGTCTCTGTAGCATGAAGCGACCGGGGGTATTTCTACTCCCCCCAGGATGAGATGTCAGTCCATCGGAGTTTAATCCCCCAGTGTTAAATTTACCGGTATCCATTTCCCATTAAGGCACTGTGAGAGTAGCCTATAGCTCGAACGCGGACCGCTTGATCCGGGGCGAGCGCACTAACCATGAGGCCACCGCGCGTCCAATAATCAGTAGAAGATTTCAAATTAAAACCTTCGACTGGTCTGCACAAGTAGAAACCCTTCTGGGCTTAGTTGTCTAAGGATGTATGAGCTATCCACCGCATAAATCAACTTAATTATACGGACACGACTGTCTTACTGGAAGATACACCACTTGTAAACTACATCCGAGACCCAAGAGGCGTATATCCTCACTAGCTAGTGAGGATATTGATGACGTCATTTCCCACATCTTCTGGGTTGTTTAAACTAATTATCAGTTTGTCCATATAGTAAAAAGAAAATTGTACGGTGGCTTTAAGTTACGAATTTTATTTTCTCGTATCAAGAACAATATTTAACCCCCTCGCTACACTCGTTGGTAAAATGTTGTTTTTGCTTTCGAAAATGAAATTCATATCTTCCTACCGCCGTATAACATCCTCCTTATCCAAGGGATAAATGTTCACACAACATTTTTAAAGCAATAGAGCACTTTTTCCGTGTTTGCTCAGCCTCATCTAAACACGCGAGGAGTTGGGAGAATTCGACACAGTTATGCAAACCCGAGACGCAGTCGAGGATTTACATAACTTTCGAGAATTCTGCCCCCCCCCCCCCCCCGCCAAGTGTTTAGATGAGGCTATGTAAACACGGAAAAAGTGCTCTATTACTTTCATGAAATATTCCTCAAGAATACGCGCGAAACTAAAACGTCACAACCGTATTTACTTATTTTCATCTAAACACACCTATCGACCAATGAGCGCGCGAGTAGTATCTCAGTTATTTTATGAACTTAGCTTTATCCATCGTTTGAACAACCAAATTCAACATGTATGCTTGAATAAGTTGCTTCCGTTCTCCATTTTCCAATTCCTCGCAATTCACTCTGTTTGCCCCCAAATTTTGCATAAACTATTGTTGTAAAACTCTTGGGAATATGCAGACCTCCCAAGAGCATTTAAAAACATTTGTTTGTGGAACATTTGAGGGCCGGGATGGGCAAAGATTACTTGTTTAGCTGGACTATAAGGAAATTACGGTATGCTAATACCGAAAGCTACACGGAGCGACTCGAGACCTGACTAATGCTATTGGAAAAATTCCATTTTTTTAAAAATCATTATTGCTTTTAAAATGACTTTTCGTCAAATATTTTGTCGATTGATCCCGCTACTTGTCTACTACGCTACTTGGTTGTCTCAGTGGGCATGCAAACGATCATGACTTGTTTGAATGTGCCGGCTATTTTTATTTGACACTCGACACTGTGTACAAAGCAAATGCGAATTGCTATAAACAAAGACAGTTCAATCTTACACTATGGCCTGTTACTCAAACAAACCCTTGCATGTCCCCTAGTTGTTCTCATAGTAACCGAAAACAGTTGGGGCTCACTCCATGCAAAAGGCTTGTACCTGTTAGTTGCTGGTACATGAATAAAGACAAAGTTTATATGCACACTTAAACTGCAAGATTGTATGCTTTTTTCATTTCAACGTAGCATGTTCTGGTAATAACGTTTTACAGGACTAGAAACACGTGCAAAGTTTCGGTAAGGTTTACCTTTGCCTTGCATTGTCTTTAACTGTTAAGTGTGAAAGCGTTCATTTAACACCCGTAAAAATAGTTTTCGCATTTTTTCAGTTCTGTTCTTATTACCAGTTCTTCAGAATTGGCTTTTTTTTTTTTTTTTTTTTTTTTTGTGGAACGTGTTGATTTTAGCGTTAGTTTGCACAAACCGCTCAGTATTCTACATTTTGCCCAAATTCGTTTGTTATGAAAAAGAACTTGACTGGGGCGACCAAATCGAGGAATGTTTGGTCTTGTACCTGCTACCAGTAGACAAAAATGACAAATTTTCTGGTCTCTTAACTTCAGGGTCACAGACAGTTGTTCATCTTGAGTCTCAGTGCCAATCCCATTCGAAATATTGACACTATAACTGACCCTGGAAGATAACTTCATTTAACGTTTGTTAGCATGACTAAAGGTTAGTCCATTAAGGTATCGTTAAAGGTTGTTTACTCTTGTATTTTGCACGCGATCCTAAATGGCCCTTAACGCTTGAAAGAGCAACCTCGCTCGTTTTTAGAAGTAAGAAATTATCACAACTTAATACTATTTGATAGCACGCTTGACGCTTTATAAGTTCACCTCAATATTCCCTTTGTTCTAAAACACCTTTTTGAATCGATATTTCGTCAGGACTATGGATCACGTCATTTTATTTGAAAAGGAGATTAGCCAGCGTGTAATTTAACGGTCGGTTCTATAACAGTAAAATGCCGTGATTTGTTTGTCAACGGGAGCCTTTGATTGCGAACCATGGTGCCTTTGTTTTACCAACGACAAATTGAAACGAGAAATGACGAAAAAGGCAAGTACACTGACTAAAAAAAGATAGAAGGCGGAAAATTGAGGCGGAAAATGTCTAGAAATGCTCGGCGGTTCCTCGATTCTTCGCCTGGTGTGTTTGTTGTCGTTTCTGTGGCCACACGTAGCTTCGCTTTATAGAACAACATACATAGACAACTTCAAACGCGCGCAGGCTGGAGGGGGCTTGAGAAGAAATGCGTTTTATTCCAGTTCTCATCGCACGAATTACTCTTGGTTGTCGAAAATAAATCCAATGGCATTGTCGTATACCAGGAAAAACAAGTGGAGTCACTCCAACAGGGTAAGGTCGAAAAACATGATGGAGGTGTTAAGTTTTGTTTTGTCATTGTTTCAATAAGTATTGTTTCCGGAAACAGGTAAACTATTGTTAGGAAGACCGCCTGCTTTCTGTTTGAGAACTTAACACAACTTCCCGTCTGAGCTAAGACTGTAGCTCTAAGTAACTGTGCAAAGTGTTTACTCCAGTGGTTATATTTGGAAAAATATCCGCATTTCTGTAATTAGAATAAACTTAAAAAAAGTTTTATCATGGCCAGCAAGCAAAACGTGATTTTGCCATTATGAAAAAACCGGTTTATTTTTAAGAAAATAAATGCGATATCTGTAAAAATGGCGCGTGTATAGGTCGTTAACTTTCCATTCTATGAATACATGGCCAGTAGAGATAGCAGAAGAATATTTTGAAACGCTTGTTAAGATTGTTTACAAGTTAATCTGTCAGGTTTCTTCTCGCGTGTCGTTGGGTTTTGACCTCATCGCTCGCGTTATAACCAACCTCTCATTGTTCAGGAAAAGTGGAATGTTCTAAGGATTTGAAGACTTGCTATACAAAAACGCGTGCATTCTATATCAACAAAATCAAACTGTAAGCATAGGCTATTGCTAACGGTTAGCAGTTGAACATACCAGTTCCTATGGATTTTTTGGCGCCAAAAAAACAATTGAAAATTCATTCTGGTTTGGAGAGTACATTGAAGTTGGCCCAAATTTCATTCGCCAATCGGCAAACCATGGTAATTTTTAACTTCATTCGCCGAAACTGGATTCTCAGTCAACGAAAACGCCAAAGCTCCAGTGGATAAATTGATTTGTTTAATTCCTGCTTTACTTCTGCTTTTGCGTTACTTTTTGTGGTTGCGTGACTAAAGAGTTGGAAGGTTAAAACAACGCGTGACCAGAAAACATCACAAAACATAGCACGACATTATCTCTTTATATCGGTTTTGCAGCGGCAAGACATTTACGATGGTTCTGATTTTGACTGGGAGGGCTTCCCAGTGGAAGACACCCCGACGTGGCCCCCAGACTACAACTCGTGGCCCCAAACAGCGACCCAGGCTCCTCCACAGGTACTACCAAAGTACCCACCATTAGTACCCACCCAGGCGCCTCTTCAGGGACCCTATCAAGTACCTCCTGTGGTACCCACCCAGATGAGTGTCCCAGTAGTGCCTCAAGTTTCTCCTTCGTTGACGGTTTCCCAGGCAAGACCTCCATTTTCAACATCGCAGTCACAAATCTGGCCATCTCGACTTAAACCTCAAAACGATATGAAGTTAGTACTAGAAGAATGTTATTTTAAGAGCTTGTTTTACACATGTGAGCTCCTCCATTCATAAAGACTTCGGCCTTAAAAAAAATGGCTGCAATTTTTCGTTCGATTTTGGACCATTCAAGATTTTGTACTTTAAAAACGTTAAAAACGACACAAGAAAAAGAAAACTAATTTTCAACCGTGTTCAGTTAAATCACTTTTAAACATGTTTACATGCTGGTATGAACTGGGCATTAGTGTTTTCATTTTAGTAAGCACGATGGCCTGGTTGTTTGCGCGTTGCGATCCGTTTGGATCATTCCTGGTTTGAGCTCTCCCCAGGTCATTATCACGGTGCCTAACGTACGGCACCGGCGATCCGCTACGGCGACCTAACGGATACATTGTATATTTATGACACAGGTTGCCTGTAATGCTTGAAGCACACAATGCATCAAGGGTATGCAGCCCAGGGCCACCTTTGAGTGTTAATCCGTTGTTCAGGAATTGTCTTGTCATTGGGGACTCCATCTCACTCGGGTAGATATAAATCCCTTGATATTTCACTTTTAATGCTGTCGAAAATCAGTCACTAGGAGAGTGCTAGGGTGTTTTAACTGTTACTTTAGAGGCTCAATCAGAATCTCTACTCCCAGCTAGCGCTGTCCTAGTTGATTAGACTTGGAAGAAATGAAGCAATCAGCAAACAAATTGACAAAGGCTCCTAATAATCCAATTTTTTCAGGAGCCAATGTTTCTCTTTTACACGTAATTGCTACGTTCACCTTTGCACTTCTCCAGTTACATTACCATTTTTATGATATTCAGGTTGTGACGCCTCGCCATTTTCGTTTTACTACTGACCCCAACCTTTCTCTTCTTTAGCTACCTGACAACCGTCAAGGGCGAACTAAAAGGATTGTGCCAGGTTCAACACGCGCCATTTGCTAAGGGGTCTGGGGCGGTGGATTCCAGATACGGTCTGCAATGCCTGTCAATGATGCTTCACACGACGGCACTGGAACCAACCAGTTATGACGCAGTTGTGTTCAATTTTGGAATGCATGACATTGACTACAGCAAATTGTTTCCGGAAGTAAGTTCAGTAGACGTTTTCTTGTTATTTCTTTGTTTGCCGTGTTTAAGTAATGTAGTCGGAGCAACTTTGATGCCACTCAAAATCGAGCTTATTTTTTGGCCATGTCATAACAACAACGCTTGGTTGTGAACTGAAAACGATCAGGTTTTGACCGTCTTCTTTCTTCTTTTGTAAAATTTTATGACTATTAACAAGCTGCTGATTGAAATATCTCCTCATTTTTATTAAGAGTCCCTGTCCATAAAAATGGAAAATAACTCGGCTAGGGTCGAAAATTCGATTTCGCTCATATTTTCATGGTAGATAGGCTAGGGCATGACAAAAACTACTGGATAGTTTTTTTGGCAAAATATCCTTTTATTTCAAAGAAATATGCAAATTACCAAATTCCGTTAAAATCGTCATTTGACGCACCATTTTATTAAGCAAGTTTGAGAGCCTCGCATGCAAAACCACATTATTCTTCCGTCTTTAAAACACTCAAATATTTTTGTGCAATGTTTAAATGTGTACTGGGTTGATTCTAGGGAAAGTTGCGTTGTCGTTTTGGGTGCAAAATAATTAAATTTCGAAGACATACATTTCATTCACTTAAAAGTACTTCGTAAATATAATTAATTTTCACCATGTGCGAAACCTTCAAATGGATCAAGCTTCTGGTGGTTGAATCGCAGAAGGATGGTCTACAGATTCCTGTAAAAATTTCTTTGGGCAAATGATTGTGAGCGACGCGAGAGCTTTTCAAAGTACGTCAAAAATGCAAACATTTGACCATCCGTCGTCAAATTTCAATTTACGGGTTAGACATATATTTTAGCATGCGCCACATGACTTGACCTATGTTAAGTTGAAATAGACTCAGAGCTGATAATTTTGAAATGTTCTTACCTCATTTGCTGTAAAAGGCAGGTCCAAAGCCGATTTGACGTGTTCCTCTCACCATTCGTCGCACATAAAGCAGAAGTTTGCTTTTGTTTACATAACGTCCGATGTACATCGCCAACTGTTAACTTATTTAATGGTCGAATACCATGAATCGGTGACCCTCTTTCGACACATATGATCACCACTGCATCTAAGTCAAAAACGGCTAAGTCATTTGTAGATAGTTGCTTGCTTTGCACTTCACCAAACTATTACGTTTGATCATCATGGTTTGATGGTTTGAATCCTTGCTTGCAGCGGTTCCTTGTTCGTCACGCAATGCTGTCATCCCATTTTAGGGGGTAGGGGTAGGACAATTTCTATCCTAATACGTAAGGCTCCGTAAGGCTTAGAATCACTGGGAGCACACAATCGTGTTGAGTAGGAAGAGATTGAATTAAGAAATGAAAAGAATGAATAGTTTACCATTGCCCCTGTTGTTATCTTTTACTCGACCACCGCTACCTACATGCCCTGCGTAATACTGTAACGCTAAACTCATACCTAGGTCTTTTCGCGCTATGCAATTATTTTTGTTTTATACATGTAATACAGTGGGCTACCCCCGGGGAAATGGGTGGTGACCGCTTAATGGGGCTAGCCGCTCAAATAGAGATTGGTGTACCTTGAATATTTAATTTTTCACCATCTTTCTGCGCTTATGAACATCACTGCATCTAAGTCTACAACGGCTGAGTCATTTGTAGATAGTTGCTTGCTTTACGCTTCGCCAAAATATTGCGTTTGATCGATTGCTGACCATTGTTGATAAGCGTGTCGGCGCAGCACAATCTTACAGCCGTTATTTGTTCGCCACGCAATGCTGTCACGGCATACGCTGCACATTATAATCTATTTTGTATAGGGTACTCTCAGGATAAGTGAAACAATTTAATCATTGTTCATCTGTTTGTTGATATATATAATAATATGTGTATATTTATATAATCGTGTTCTATAGTGTACGTGGCGTCGGTCCAAATCACGTTTGTTGTACGTTTTGACGTTTCAGACAACAGCTGATAAAGCTAGTGCCTGTACTCACTAGAATTTTAAGAAAATCGCCATAAACAAATTATAGATCAATGACGCAAGAACTACCTGAAATAAAAATAGGAAATCACAACGTGTCTAATTCGTGAGAAAAAAAGACTAAATTTAATTAGTAATTATGTGAGTAAATAGCCCTGGCCATGCTATTTTATTTGGCGTATTTTGTTTGCTTGGTGGCGAGGCATTGGTATGTAACAGAAAATAGTGGACTGTTGTCAATACAGTCCAAAATTATCGTCAGTAAAATATTGTAAATAAAACACCTATTGACCAGTTACCTCCGCGCCCACCATTTGGTCATTCCGATAAGGGTTTCATTATTGTCTTTACCCCTATTAAGCGGCCACCTAAAATTTAAGAACTTTGTTTTGGAAAGGGCGATGGCAGATAAGAGTCTGAAACTGAAGTGCATGACGAGTGATAATTCAAACACACGTCTATCATGATTGTCTTGAATTGACTCCATGTTCGCCAAGAAATTTATAGCCCGACAGTGAAAAATTAAATATTCAAGGTACACCAATCTCTATTTGAGCGGCTAGCCCCATTAAGCGGTCTCCACCCATTTCCCCGGGGGTAGCCCACTGTATTACATGTATAAAACAAAAATAATTGCATAGCGCGAAAAGACCTAGGTATGAGTTTAGCGTTACAGTATTACGCAGGGCATGTAGGTAGCGGTGGTCGAGTAAAAGATAACAACAGGGGCAATGGTAAACTATTCATTCTTTTCATTTCTTAATTCAGTCTCTTCCTACTCAACACGATTGTGTGCTCCCAGTGATTCTAAGCCTTACGGAGCCTTACGTATTAGGATAGAAATTGTCCTACCCCTACCCCCTAAAATGGGATGACAGCATTGCGTGACGAACAAGGAACCGCTGCAAGCAAGGATTCAAACCATCAAACCATGATGATCAAACGTAATAGTTTGGTGAAGTGCAAAGCAAGCAACTATCTACAAATGACTTAGCCGTTTTTGACTTAGATGCAGTGGTGATCATATGTGTCGAAAGAGGGTCACCGATTCATGGTATTCGACCATTAAATAAGTTAACAGTTGGCGATGTACATCGGACGTTATGTAAACAAAAGCAAACTTCTGCTTTATGTGCGACGAATGGTGAGAGGAACACGTCAAATCGGCTTTGGACCTGCCTTTTACAGCAAATGAGGTAAGAACATTTCAAAATTATCAGCTCTGAGTCTATTTCAACTTAACATAGGTCAAGTCATGTGGCGCATACTAAAATATATGTCTAACCCGTAAATTGAAATTTGACGACGGATGGTCAAATGTTTGCATTTTTGACGTACTTTGAAAAGCTCTCGCGTCGCTCACAATCATTTGCCCAAAGAAATTTTTACAGGAATCTGTAGACCATCCTTCTGCGATTCAACCACCAGAAGCTTGATCCATTTGAAGGTTTCGCACATGGTGAAAATTAATTATATTTACGAAGTACTTTTAAGTGAATGAAATGTATGTCTTCGAAATTTAATTATTTTGCACCCAAAACGACAACGCAACTTTCCCTAGAATCAACCCAGTACACATTTAAACATTGCACAAAAATATTTGAGTGTTTTAAAGACGGAAGAATAATGTGGTTTTGCATGCGAGGCTCTCAAACTTGCTTAATAAAATGGTGCGTCAAATGACGATTTTAACGGAATTTGGTAATTTGCATATTTCTTTGAAATAAAAGGATATTTTGCCAAAAAAACTATCCAGTAGTTTTTGTCATGCCCTAGCCTATCTACCATAAGAATATGAGCGAAATCGAATTTTCGACCCTTGCCGCGGAATTAAGAATTTGTCTGATTTTTACAGGCAGGCACTCTTAATAATTATCACTTTAATATCATGAACTTCAAATTCTCGTTTTCCCTTATTAAGATTTTCATTATCAAGATTAAGATGTTCAAAATTATCAATGAAGCCAGAAAAAGGAAGGCAAATTTATAGCTGATTGACTAGTATTTGCACATGTAAAACAAAGATCTGAAAAATGACATGGTAAAATTGGACGAAGCCGGAATCAGTTTGGACGCGTGTCCAACTTAATTTGGATAGATAATCGTTCGCGCTTGAGCGGAATTTTAGGCTGACAATAATTTATCCCTTGGTAAATGACAACCTTAGACTTTCATGAAGACGTCATTTATCATCGCAGTTATAGACAAAACTTAAGCAGATGTGAAATTAAAGCCTGAAAAAGAAACTTCAGGCTTTGACGGGATTCTATGACCTCTGCGATACCGGTGCAGTGCTCTACCAGCTGAACTATCAAGCCACCTGGGAGCTGGTCTCTTTGTGAGTTCGTAATATACCCGTAGATGGTGAAGACTTAGACTAGACTTAGACGTTCAGCTACAAAACCTCCATACGGTTCCTGAGTAAATCAAATTCTTTGTTAGGAATTCGTCCCATTAGAGGAATATGGACAAAATCTGATGAAGATTAAAGAGCTTCTTCTCCAAAGTGGTGCTCAGGTGGCGTTTGCTCTGACAACTCCAGTTCCTGTCGCTGGACGAAGAAACAAGAGAGTTGTCAAATACAACAAGGAGGCGAGAAGGTATCAGAGAAAACTCTACATGTCTTTGCATTGTTTTTAAGATATAAACACTATTATTGTTCAAATTGTTTTCTTAGTACTTTTATATTATGGATGTACGCGAAAGAACAATCACCATAGTTTTGTCTACACACGCCCTAAATTTCGCGAGGTCTTGCAAAAGTGCTCTGATTAGTAATATATGTATAATGTAAGTTCGTGCTAAAATGAAATACCCTGAAGTAGTTTCGGTTTTTCGGTTCCATTCACCAGAATATTTGAAAATGAAATCCATGAGAAAATTCGCTAAACCTCAGGGGAGAGAAAGTAAAAGTCACTTAATTACAATAAGTAAAATAAAATGCATGCTAAATCACTTTCATTATAGGTTGTTATCTTACCTGTACCTTTGTGTTTGCAGAGTTATGGAGGACGGCAGCGGGAAGGTAGAGATTGTGGACCTGCATTCTGTCGTCATTCATGAGTGTGGAGAGCCCCCTTACGAAACATGTAGCATCATGAAACGACCTCGGGATGTGGTAAGATATTTCTGTTAATATTTTTTTGTTACTTATTTGGCTGATAGGGCTGTTGGAGCAGCAAATTACCATTATTGGAAAAATCGCGAAGGTACCAACAGCATTTTTGAGTCTTATTAACCATTTTAAAAACTTCTGTGCGCACTCTCAAATATTCCGAATTGTCACTTTGGAATGCTTCATTGTGTTGCTTAGCAACCTCGGAAACGAAAAAAAGCGAGCTCTGTTTACTTTCCCGAAAAACTGAGGCTAAATAATGCTTCGACTTTAAACCTAAGTTAAGAAAGACCCACTGTGGCATTGTCCTGGCGCTATGGTTGTCTGTTGCCGTTCGATTGGCGCATAATATATTTCCTATCCTTTGTTCCATTTCGCAGCATTTTAATCCCAAAGGAAATCGTCTTCTTGGAGTGAAAGTGGGAGCCACATTTCGAAGCCTTTTGTCCAAAGCTAAACCTCGAGGTTGGTAGTTTTAAGACGCTTATAAGTATATTCTACAAATTTGACACTCTGCTTTTGTACCAAATACGGTTTCACTATGTATACAATTGTCAGTAACTTCACTATCATTTTTAGGTCAATTTTCTCCTCCTAAGGCTCCAGAACTGTCTGCAAGAGAAGGTGGGAAAGATATTTTAAACTTTTAGTTGTCCTTATTTCAGAAGACGTAGCGTGCGTTCCTTTGTGGTTATACGAATCAGGATGAATGATCCAAATCACTCGGAATTGATGAAATTGATCCTTGTTTAGATTGGATTCATCGGTTCCTGCGATGCACCATGATCCGACTGATTTTGATCATGATCCGAATCACCACAAAGGAGAGCATCCTTATTTAATTTCCTTATTCAAAACACATAAGATGTCCAGGAGTCGTTGGAATGTTCTTCCAACTTGCTGCATGATCTGCTGAGTCCATAAATCCGTGTAAACACATTGGATGTACTGTCTTAACAACAGACATCCGCTGGTTTTTTACCGCTAAAAGCGAAAAATGAAAAATGCGCCTTCCCCAGTGTCGTAGCGCAATTCAGAATTTTTGTCTTTCATATTCATAAGATTTCAAGTACGTTATTTTCATAGGTTTGTGAAGATTTAGTTTAAAAACGACCAGTAGCTGATAGTAGTCCAAGTCAACTTCGGTAAATTTTAAAGAAAGTGATTTATTGTAATAAGTAATAATAAGTAGTTTGTTAAACCTCTCTGGCAGTCTTAGACTGAATTAACGAGCTAGGTTTACAAGAAATAAATTGCTGGGCTGGTACTAACTTCTTATCTGCCCGATGATACATCATCATGCTTTGACATGGGTAAACACATCACAATACAGTAAACTGCGAAGATCTAGGTAAAAATACTTTCATTTGATAATATATAAAGTGAACTTTAGAAACTTCTTTAAATCAAGTCATTTATTGCAGGGTTGGCAAGTTCTTATCTGCACGATGATACGTCGACATTTTGTCCTGATATGGTGACCCGATGCCCAACCCGGACCACGTGTTGCGAGAACTTGTTATCTTTGACTGGATACGGCTGCTGTATGGAGCCTGACGCCGTGAATTGCCCAGATAATTGGCATTGTTGCCCCAGGGGAACACATTGCTCGCCTGATTGCAATTTTCGATCGTGCAAGTGTCTGTTCCCTTCTTTCCGTCCTTCAGCTGCGCCAAAGTTAAACAAGGAGCCAAAAGAAAGCAAAATGAAGTCAAAATCCCATTCTGAATTACATTCTGCGAGTGTTAAGGTATCGAAGGAATCTGAAGGTAAGAAGAAAGTGCCCAAGACTGAAAAGGGAAAAAAGAAGAAAAATAAGGCAAAAGATACAAACGCAACTAAGTCGAGAAAGAAGGCTAGCGGAAAATCGAAACACAAACTCAAGCTGAAAGATAAGAAGAAAAAGAAGCACAAGCAAAGACGAAAGGACAAAGGAAGAGAGAAAACTAAAAAGTCGAGAAGCAAAGCGAAAGACAAAGGTAGGAAGTCCCGAAAACTGAAGAAATTTAAGAAAACTAAAGCAATCCATGAAATAAACAAGCACGTCGTTAAAGCGCACAGAACGTATCAACAAAATAATTTCCATCCTACCACAAAGCAACACTGGGTAACACTTTTGGATGATAGACTCAGTTCTGTTACGAAGCATAAACCAAACATCAAATTCTCACACACCTGGGGGAGAAGGAAGCACCAGAAACTGTCTTTTAAATCGAACGGAAACAAGAAAAAAGGACTCAAAACGGATGCTTCCATGGCGGACGAATTAAAACACCTTATTGTTAAACATCGAAAAGAAAAGCTACGAAGAAGGTTGAAACTTCGCGTAAATGACCATACTAAGCATAAACATGGAAGTCATAGAAATAGGTTTATTGATCGGAGAAAAACAACTACAAGAAAGAAGGGGAAAGGAAGATCGATTCACCCGACTCAGACAAGAAATACTTTTAAGCATCGTGATTTTAATTCCAGTGCAAGACACAAGAACGTTAAGGCCGGAAAGACGCTTCATGAAGTGAAAGCGGCAAATAAAGTGGAAACGAATAAAAGCAGACATGAAGAACAAATGTTAGGGCATCAAAATCATGTTTCTGTGAATATTTTTAATAATTTGAGGCAGACATTACACGAAAAAGTGATAGCCAAAGAAAACATTTCCCTTGGATTAAATCCTTTTAAACATAATGGGAAGATTGCTGAGCATTTCGCGACCAAAATTTCTGACAACAAAACGGATGAATTAGGGAAGACCAGATTTGACAACATCTTGGAGAGTGAAACAGCAAAGGATTCTTCGAAAGACCTTCAAAGGACTTCTTCAAGTAGCAATAAAAGTGAACCTCAACATATGAATAGGGTGAAATTGAAGGAGATATCAGACGCCTCAAGAAATGCTTCTACTAGCTTGGTTGAACATTCGCACAATTCTACCTCTAACTCTTCATCTGCTAAAAATGAAGGCGAGTCTAGTAATTCTATAATAGTTAGCGTTACCAGAGAGGGTCGAATTCAGCCCCAAGTCGATGAAAAAGAATCGAGAAAAAACTCATCAATTATCACCAAATCAAACTCCACTAAAAGTGGAAAAGACCAGAGAACTGCAGGGGAAAATCAAGACAGACTGGTGAAAGTTAATGGAAAGGTTAAACACGGTACAAGGCAACAAAATAAAACATTGGTTACGAATGATGCAAAGAATGCCTACAGTGTAGACATAGACAGTGTACGTTTAGTGACAGGTATGCAATATCAAGCCAAGGCGGATTGGGTTGGCAGTGCAAGTGGATTGGAAGCCGAAAACATCTCCATCGGATCTGCAAGTGGCCTAGAGATGTCTGCGGCTAGTGCAAAGAATGTCTCCAGTGCAGACACAGACAGTGTACCTTTAGTGATAGGAATGGGCAATCAAGCTAAGGCGGATTGGGTTGGCAGTGGAAGTGGATTGCAAGCCGACAAAATCTCTATCGGATCTGCAAGTGGCCTAGAGACGGCTGTGGCTAGTACAAAGAATGTCTCCGAAAAAATCTCCGTCGGATCAGCAAGTGGCCTAGAAATGGCTGCGGCTAGTGCAAAGAATGTCTCTAATGCAGACACTAAAAGTGTACGTTTAGTGACAGGTGTGCACCATCAACCTAAGGCGGGTTGGGTTGCCAGTGGAAATGGATTGGAAGCCGACGAATTCTCCATCGGATCTGCAAGTGACTTAGATATGAAAACTACATTTAGCGGTGAATATGATGAGTCAAACATTCGGCACATAAAGGTGATCCTCGGTGAAGACGACACTGAAAGCTCGACAACTGATCTAGAGAAGAATGAGACTACAAAGGCATTGCCTTTAGTTTATTCGTCATCAGAAAGCTCAACAAATGAAGGTGAAGGATCATCCAAAACATCTCCGTGGATAAAGCTGAATGCGGAATCCGATGACGTGGAGAGTTTCAGTGGTTCTAGTTTTGAGACGTTTTCTTCCGCATCTGGTAGTGATCTTCACTTTGGAGGCGAGGGTGATAACGGTTATGAAGAAAAGCTGGAGTATGGTGACCAGAAATATTTTTATTCCAGTGGCAGAGATGACAGTTATCAATCTGGATTGTTACTTTCGAGCGGAACGACTAGTTTGAACCAGTGGCAAAGGCCTCAAATTAAAGCAAAGGAGGACGAACAAAGCATTAAACAGCAAAATGAACATTATCCTAGTGACAATAGCTTACTGACCGATCTTTCTCAGATGTCATACAGTGACTGGGATGATGCCAGGGAAACATATAGTGGGCTTGGAAGTGGTCATTATGAATCAAGCACAGACCAATGGGGTACCGGTAGTGGAGTGGACGGAGTTTCCTCAGAGAGTCTTTCCAATGAGGCCAAACCAATTTCTTCGAGGAACTATATAGCTGCAAAGACCTTAAATATCGCTAACTCCATCCATCAAAGCAGTGGCGATTCAGATGAAGAACGCAACAAAAATGAGATTGTCAGTAGGGAGGGTATGAACTTGGAAAAAAGAAACCATGTTTTTACTTCGAATTCAGGCAGTCAAATGCAACTCAGTGAAGAACAGAGACGCAGGGGCAAATCATTGCATCAACAACACACTGAAAAAACGAAGGATATTGAGAACTGGGAAGACAGGGAACTCAAGCAGTTGTTGTCCTGGTTGTCAACGGCCAACGATGATGACAATAAACATTTTAACCAAATAATGGCATACAAAGATATAGCATCGGCGTATTCAAGATTTCATAGCATGATACTGCAAAAGATATCACCTCGTTTCTCTAAAAGTGAGCGCGATGACGTCAAAAGAAGAAATGAACAAGAAAAACAGACTCTTCGCCCATCACTAGTCTCAAGTGCAAGTGGTAGTGGAACTGAATCGAGTAATATGTTAAACTATATGGAGCCAGAATTTACCGGTGACACTGAAAACGAACCTGAATACAAAGAGGGATCGAACGTCGATCTCGAATGACCACGAACCGCAGCACTCTTTCATGGAAAGTATCTTTTATGGTAAATAACTCAAATTGTCATACCTCCAAACTTAAATACATGTCACGTGTCGTGGGTCAAAACTCAGTAATTCCCTAGGAAAACAACTTGAACTTTCGACTCGCACGTGATCAGGTCTTGCACCTTGAGACCGCGGCAAATTTGTGTGCTAGTCGGCGTGAAGGAAAGAAATTTTTCGCAGTTTTTCTTTATTTGAGTTGGGAGGTATAACAAAACACTTAAAGACTGGCCCCAAGGGAAACAGCGTGTTTTGTTTCCCACGACGGGAACAATTAGGGTCTCGATGCGGGGAAACACAAACCTCACTGTTTCTCTTGGGGCCAGTCATTAAATGCTTATTAGGCAAGTCAAATGTTGAAAATGTGTTGCCTTCAACTAGAACCATAAAAGCTCTCTTAAGGCTTTTATCTTTCATGCCCTTCAATTTTGAAATACTTTTTTATTTCTAAGGTGGTAGCCCAGTACAATTTTTGAAAAGGAATAGAATCTCTAGTTTTTCAGAATTCAAACTGAAAAAATTGACGATTTTATTACTTACTTATCAGTTGAGATGCGTTCCTAAATATTAACAGGAATCAAACCATAAACGTTCTCTACGTACACACTCTAAACTCTATTTATGATTTTAAAAAGCTGCGCTTGACATACTTAGCTTTCTTTTTCCGGCTTCCAAGATCGTATAACAAAAGAGCAAAAAAACTAAATTTGAAATAATTAGTAGGATATTTTTATTGTTGATATGTTGTTTTTCTTTAAATTCTTTAACCGAATTCTTATTTGCTTTGCAACTATTTTGTAATGGAATTGTTCTCTTGATGGGAAACGCTTTTAACATATTTTATAACACATTTGCTGATAGTCTTAGCTTACGAAACCGGCCTCAAGAGTCCTCCTGGGCCCGATGA
This sequence comes from Orbicella faveolata, assembly GCF_042242905.1. NCBI lineage: Eukaryota > Metazoa > Cnidaria > Anthozoa > Scleractinia > Merulinidae > Orbicella > Orbicella faveolata. The sequence goes on along the minus strand of NW_028301563.1, from coordinate 6,197,553 downwards.
GGATAAGTGAGTGAGCTTACGAAAACTATGTTTATTCGCATTGCTGACAGCCACCGTAATTTCACGTTATTTTACTCTACTAGTTGATTACTTTGTTTAACGAAAATCTTTCGAAAACGCCGCCGTTATGATGTATACAGTACAATGTTTGGAAAAAAACATTGATTTTGTTAATGTAAATAAATGCGAAGATTTATTTTCTTAACTTTTCGGGATTTGTCATTATTAGGTGTTTAATTTATAGGGAAGGGGCCAAACAAATAGACTACCTCGTTTCCAGGGTCTCTCATCTTCCCGCCCCTGGAGGAAGCGAGACCCTGGGAACGAGGTTGACAAATAGAAACGAAAACAAAAAATAAGTGACATATACTCTGAATCAGGCAATCAAGCGTAATTCCAATTTTGCTTCAAAATTGTAAACATTTACGAAAGATAAGTAGACCTACGTTCTTGTTTTGATGTTACAGCCTGACTAGTCTCAGGTCCAACGCCTCCACGTATGCTGCTACCCAACATACATGTTCAAGAGACACCTACGGAAAAACTGCGGACAAAAATGAATCAGTAAAGCCTGGTTCTCATATCCCGCCGGCCTATCTGCGACGTAGTCGCCGGTTGCAACTGACAACGTTCGGCGATCTGTCCCAGTGGGTCCCCGGCGCATCTGCGATGGATTGCCGACGTACTCAAATTTGCACGAAATGCAAATCGAATTGCGCAAGTTTCAGCCATTTTATCCCTAAATATGAATCGAATCGTCTTATTGGAGTACGTTGCGTCCGCAGATGATGTTCACATAAAATATTTTCATCGCCGACAACCGCCGACAACCGCCGACAACCGCCGACAACCGCCGACTTGCCTGCAAAGTTGAACTCAGCTCAACTTCGCAGGCAAGCCGGCGGTCAATGCCTGGGATAGATTATGATTCGGCGATAAATGTTCACATATGCCGTAACGGTGTCCCAGGCCGTGCCGGCGGCTATGTGCCAGGTATGTCAGCGGTATATGAGAACCAGGCTTAATTCATAAGTTTAACCAAAGGAAAGAATAACCGAGACGGTTTTTCCATATCCGATCTGAATTAGCATCGATTTTTACGATTTTCTTTAAATTTTTTGCCTCAAAGCTTCGGTTGAGAAGTGGGGAGTTCGAGCCCTTGAAGGCTACATTAGATTCCAGTCCACGACGCGACGACAACAACGATGTCCTAGTTACAATGTGTAACCTGAATCTGATCTTATAGTGTACCTTACATTCAAAATGATACTCAGTCCAATTAAAGTACTAAATCTGGGCCGGGTTGTTCGAAAGCCGCTTAACGCTAATCCAGGATTAAAAGTTAACTGAAGTAACAATTTTTCCTCTACAGAAATGTTTTTCACTGCTTATGTTTTGTGTAATTTTTGTGAGATCATTCAAGCTCAAAACTGAAGGACAATTAAACAACATAAACAGAAAACCTCACCGAAAATGCACAAAAATGAAATCAAAATACTCGCTAAAATCCTGGGTTAGCTTAATCGGACTTTGAACAACCCGCCCTGGCTTTCGACAAATGTAAGTCGGTTTTCCTAGCAACCGAAAGGTGAAATGCTCCCAATTGCTGTTATGTAAACCAACCTTTATTTTTAAATAAGAACCGTTTTTCAAGAGAAATTTAGCCTAAGAAAGACAAATTTGTTTCGCTACATGCTGAGAACGTTCACAAGGCTGAAATTTAGGCAAGGATTTTTAATTATCCTCTTGTTAATCATAAAACTAAAAATGCAAATACAGTGTGAGAAGGTAATTAACTTTTTGTTCGTCAAACACAGAACATGTCGCCTGACATTGTCGCGGTCGCGAACAGTGAGAACAGATCTCAGAGTGATTTAGCACAATACAACCTTGGTTACGAAATAGGTGAAAATTACATCGTTTTAAGTGCGTTTCAGGTTCAGCATTGAAATTCGTCTGAAAATGAACAAAGTGATATAATCATCTTTGTTCCCCAACTGACGAGCGTTCTTAGAAGAGTGTAGTGTAAATAACAGAATGCTAACATTCATGATTCTTAAGGTTACTTTCAATGTTTACACTGAAGGCCTGTTTAAAATGTATTTTTCTGAAATCTCTTCATACAAAGGGGAAATTAGCACTTACAAATTTGTCACGTTCGTCCAGATGTTTTTTCACTGAGAAAAAAAAAAAATGCAAATTCAGGACGGGATATTTACAGTTGCCATCACAACCGAAGGTGTTCTGCTGCCGTCAATGTCCCTTTTATCGTCGCTCCTTCTTTTCCATTTAAATGTTAATAGCCTTTTATATTCCCTGCGATAGGAAGAATTCGCTAAGCCGTACACCAGGGGGTTTGCCGCACTACTGAAACTGCCAAAAAACGTCCATAAGAGTTGAACCTCACGGGGAATTTCCCACCAATCGATTGCGAATGCTTGAACGATCTCGATGACAAACACAGGAAGCCAGCTTAAGACGAACATGACAACCACTGCAAAGAGAGTAAGCGTCGTTCGCATTTCCCGTAAATTTACTCGAGCTTTAAGCCTTCTGTTTCGTGAATTTAATATGGGCGCGACGCGAGTAAAATGTTCCCCAACTGCCCGGAATATTTTGAAATAACAAGTAAAAATAACAACCGAGGGAATTACGGCGAAAAGAAGCAACAGCAACCCTCTCAAAATAGCTGGATAGCTCTTGTGTTCCATGGCGGCGTCTTTCTTAAAAATGACGCAGGCGGCTTTTGCTGGATTGAAAGTTGCGCCTAAGGCTCCGGTCGCCAAAGGAACAGTTAAAATCAGCGCACTTGACAACCACAGAGCTATCAATGTACCAATGGTCTTTTTCACTGTGAAAATGCGCCTGTACTTGGTCGGTTTCACGACCCGATAAAATCGGTTAAGCGATGCTGCAACGATGGTCTGAAGCGACGAGAAGGCCAAAAAATAGATAAAGAAACATTGAATCTGACATGAGAAGTCACCATAAGTCCATTTGCCATGAATAAGCGTGCCGCACGTAAGAGGCATACATACTGCTCCCATTAAGATATCCGCCAAGGACAGCGCCAATATGAGAATGTTTGTTAAGCTCTGAAAAGAGAAATTCTTGAACAAAACAACACACAGGAGAAAATTTCCGAATAAGCTCGCAAAGGTGATGAGAAGAAAAAACGCAGATTCTACAATAACTACTCCAGTTGACCGCGTCTCTAGTGACGCTGCAAAGGTGGCGAAGTGTTCTTCGCCGCTTCCCGGGGAAAAGTTGCGTGCCATGTTTGAACCTTCAACGAAATTATTAACCGTCGATTTTGGTCTTACAGCTCAATGTGGCAGCTGATCTTGGTGTCAATCAGTGTGAGATTGAATCCGTTTGCATTTGATGCTATCACACTTGGTCTAAAAGCCCGTTATGAATAAATCATAATTATGGGCAGTTTGGTTTTTTTGTTTACTTAATCTTGTTTTCAGAGGGAGGTGTTCAGAAAATGACAGATTTGGAAATTTGCTTTCCGTCATAATCGATCAAATGAAAGAACTTGTTTCTAATCAGTACAAGAAATTAAAATTTGAAATCTTTCTTTGGGATTTTTTGCTTTCCGTCGAACTGATAACATAAGAACTAAACGATAAAATGTTTTAGTCTTTGATTCTGACATCTGTTTAAAACGTCGAAATATAGAAAGAGCCGTTTAAAAGTGTTACTTAGAAAAGCAAACAACATCTTCATCAGAGATTCCTTTCCAATTTAATCCGTGTACTTAGGGAGTTTCTTTGTTTGTGGATAAAAGCTTGGTCTCAGATCCATACTTAATTTCACGAGAAAGGTATTAGTTTTAAATGCAAGCGTCTATAAGTAATTACGTAAATTGGAATAAATTACGGCTTTAAACGCCATCTGTCACTAAATTCACTCCGGGAAATTTTTTTTTATCTAAAAGTACAAGTTCCTTTGGTTTCACTAAGTTATGAATAAATTAAGATTCAGTTGGATATTCAAGGAAAAAAACCCAGCTTGTTCGGCTGCACCCAAACTAGCTCAAGATTAGCATGTATATATGTTGCAAAGAAGTCCATTTACACCGATTTAAAAAGCGATAAAAGTTTAAATTGAAAGTAGCATGAGAGCGTTAGAAAACAATAATAATGATAAAAAAAAAGGCGATTAGCTATAGCGCTATGAAACTGAGGTAATAAGGTAATAGCCATGCTGTGTTGCCGTTCCCGTCATTTCCTGACTTATAATTAGAATGCGGTTACAGAAATATCGTTCTTTTAGGTTGTGGTTGTCTTCTTCAACAAGACTCGATATATACGTGTGTTTTGGTCTAAACTGATAAACATGACAATTTTATGGCAATCATATGGTCAAATTAGACATCGAGGAGGTAAGAGCGGTAGGGAAACGTGCGCACATTTGCATAACTATGTCATTATTATTGATATGACTACTTTATCAAAGAATCCTGGAGTTGATCATCCTGTAATCTTTAACTTATCCGATAAAAAATAATGATAATAATAGTAACAAAAACCCCTGATTTTTGAATTTTTCCTCCTGGGAATTTCCTTCCATGCGATTGTACTCCTGCAACTTTCAGATTTATAGTTTGCTTTTCGAAAAAAAAGCAACCGTTTTTGGATTGACCGAAAACTTTCTTCCGAAATTTTCGGATCATTCGCTCTGGTTTCGAAATCCCTAAAATTACCGAATGGAAAGTACCCATGCATGTAATCGTATAGGAACATTACGATACGAGGATGGGAAGACCAGGACGCGGGAAACTTTCGCGGGTCCCGTCGTGTCGCCAAAGACCGAATGCCTCAGATGAGTATTTTCTTAAACGACAGTGACGTCAATAACTTGAGCTTCGGAAAAACTATTCACAAACGCAATGACATCTTTTAAACTAAAGAAATGGTGGAAATCGTATCCTATCAAGCTTAAACGATGGTGAACAGTCGATGCTGAATTTAATCATCTTTCTAGGCGAAGCAGACATCTCTGTCAGTATTTCATAGCGGAGCTCCGGAGGCCCGAAGGGCCGCCAAGCGGAGCCCCATAATCATACAGGAAAAAAATGAAACCCATGAGTTGATTTTTTCATGGTTCATGGTTATCATGGCTGGCGGTTATGCTCGTGGGCGCGTACGCACCGCCAATCTCGTTACCAGTGTCCGCGATCCTTTTGATAAGCATCAAGAAATCAAAACCTCGGGGAGAAATGGGAAAATGAGCCAGCATTATTTACAGCGGTTACTCTCTCTTTGCATGTTCAGAAACCGCTGTTGAACTTGAAGGCATACGCCGTATCAAACCGAAACCAGGATTTTCTGGTTCCGATTTTTGATTTCGTCCAGAGCGCATCCGGCCACCGCCGACCCAAAACGTGCGGGTTCTGGGGACGAGGGTAACTGACGGCTGATTAGGTCGCGATTGCTTTTTGATTTTACATCTAAATGGTTGAGATAACACTAGCTTTTTAAACCAACCGTAGGATACAGTATTACACAAGCAACATATGCAGACCAATAAGATGTTGATAATTAGCACCTTTTGTAAGGAAAATGTTCTTAAAAAGGAAACTACTTAAAGGGTAAACCATTTGACTTTTTGACGGGGGATGGGTGATTTTAAAAAATTTTCTGCAAGCATACTTGTTGCTCCCGATGTTTCTCAATTTGTTTGTAACAAATAGTCAAGTACACAGTTATGGCACGAGAATAGTCAGTAGTAATCGATCAAACCATTATCGCATAAACCTTAGCCAATTTACCTTACTCTACCAAGGCCCTAAAATTTGGAATTCTCTACCAGTATCTATAACTAGTTCAAAAAGCTTTTCCAACCTTAAGAAAACGTTGATCGCATTTTTAATTACAAAATAGTAAATTGGTCATGCCCGCCCGCAGAACTTTACAATTTTCAATATATTAACTTCTGAGGTGGCCCCTGTAATAAGCCTGGTGATTTCTTTTGCAGATCTCCTCGCCGATTTTTGAGTATTGTCAATATCTTTTGTTATTATTTACGTGGCAGATAAATGATGATCATGATGATGACCTCCCCCCTCAAAAAAAAAAAAAAAAAAAAAACATACACACGACCACTGCCGAAAACATTCATCCAAGTTCAGTGAGCCAATTTTGGCATTGCCGTGATCATGTGAAATGAAAAGTTGAGTTTGGCCTTTGCCCTTTGAAAAATAGCTATGCATGATTATGAGAGAATGAAAAAGGTCGTGATGAATTTACAGAATATTCTTTTTTTTTTTGCCATTTGAGCCTGATCTTGAAGCGTTCTTAAATTTTACTCATCATGTTTAATAGCTTGAGTCTTAAGTTGTTTTTAATAAACTTTCAGATTAGTGCTGAATAACTAAAGTTCCCCCCCCTTGAACAGAATAATCTTTCCTATTCCCGAACAACTATCTGACCTTGACAACAACGTTGTTTTCTGTTATTAAGCAAGAAAGCAGATTTCATACGTAATTCATTAATTAACCGTAAAGAAACACAAACAGATCGATAGAGGCTGGTCCAGGCATAAGCATTCTCGACCCCAGAGCTACTTGCAAGGCTATTTCAAAATTCGTGCTTCATTTCCATCACTGAAATGACGTTATCAATTACAAGAAAAAGAAAAAGGGCTTACAAATGCAAAAAATCATCCGGTCAATTATTTCTTCTCATTACAGTTTTTTTTTCTGCTTACGGTATTTCACCTTCACGTCCAATTCCGCAGTGTTTTGGCAACAGAAAAATGCTCAAGGTAGGTAAAATGAAGGGTCACGCGAGTTCCCAGGCTTTGCTGGTTCTGTCGCTATGACGACAAAACAGTTGGTGTTCTGGTGAGATCGATGTGTTTCTATTTTCTGATGCCTTATCATGTTATGCCTTGTGATGCCATCCTTGCGTGAGATGTTCAACTCGCTGTGATCGCGGCCAAAAGAAATAACGCTGAATAGAAAATCGCGAATTTGTATCATTTCCGAAAAAGAGGACAACATCGTGAGGTATACTCAAATTTTCGAACATATTTTCCTGGAAATTTCCGTTCCATTTGATTTTCATCCCGGAATTTCCAGAATTTTCGGTTGAAGGGTTCGCTTTTCGGAAATTCAAGAATTTCCGGATTATCTGAAACTTTTTCCTGGAAATTTCCGTACCATTTGTCTCCGGGTCGAAAATTTCGGCAATTTTGGTCGAATGGAAAGCGCCCCATATATAGCGCAAATTTGGTAGCACGAGCGCGCTTACTGGCCGTCTATGAATTACTAGTTATCTGTATTTACATACCAGCCGTATGCAATTTATGAATCAGGAAACTTTTTGGGCATTTTTCTCTGAACTAAGCCGGGTCGAGAGTATGATTTCATTTTCATACTGCGAATGAATTTGATTTGCCGGCGTCAGGTGTACGCGTAAGTTTTCCTTTGCCTGACGTACCTGTATTAAAACAAATTTACTACAGACATAAATATATTGAGTTGTGGTACGTTTTCAAAGAACTTTTAAAAGTACGCCACTAATGGCTCTAAAATAAAGAAAAAAAACTTAATTTCCGAGTCGTCGAAAGGAGGTTTTTGACAGCCATTAATGGCACAGGAAGCGTGGAAAAAGCTTTCGTAAGAATTAAGAGTCCCATACAGCATTACACATTGCACCGCTCGACCTTTTCCCGCCCTGGTGGCGAGCGATCAATATAGATCTTCCGAAAATTTTTGAATTTTCTCGGCCGTTCCAAACTCCCCTAAATTTTCGGATCCGGGTCTCGCTATGTAAAATTAAAATTGACCAGCACAATACACAAGGCACGATCGATAGAGGTAAGTTTATCTGTTATTCAGTTTCTGGACGGGTGCAATAGCTCCCTGTGGAGAATTAAGCAGGACCGGTGCCATCCCGTCGGGTTTCGCTTTATTAACAGAATATCCGCCGGGATTTCAGCACAGATTTCAAGACAATGCCACAAAGCTATTGATTCATGCGTTTAGCTGTACATCATTGAGATCAAGAGGGACCGGATGAAGGTTATACCCTTCACCTATTCTTGTAGAGTTAATGTATGCACTTAAAAGGTTGGCAGCGAATCAAAGAAGCTAAAGATGCTCTCAGCTGGGCCTTGAAATACTCTTTCGCCTTTTCGTTCTCTCCAAGTATCTTGCGTGCATCATAGGGCGATGATACCATAGCCAAAATACGAATCACTCGTTAAGTGTTAACATTAATCCTAAAGAACAAATGACAATGGACGACACATTACTTAAAAGAACAATGGGCAACGGTCTCATGATTTGCATTTGGCTGGCAAGCGTTCATTCTATTTTGCGTTTGTGTTAATTGCTATGACAACCCCTTTTCAGTTGCAAATCACTTTTTGCTAAGTCGATTTTCAGGTCTGTCCCTTCACGTCGATACGAACGCCACCCATTTTTTTCAGGTGTTAAAGATATATCAGCTTGAAATTGCGACCACTTAACGTCGACTTTTTGAGGCGACTGAACCGGAATCAGCATGGCTGTACGTGCAAGCTACTTCTTGTTTCTCGTCTTTATCGGTAGGTTCTTTTTCGATAGTTTCGTTAAAATATAAACTAGCTAAAATTGCACAGAATTTTGGGTCAAAGTTTTCTCGTCAACTTTGCATTTTGTTACCGCTTTCGTCGGTAGATTTCGTTTCGCAATTTACATTAAGTTGAAAACTATATCTAATAAAAAATTGCGCATGGATTTCGGATCGAATTTTCCACGTTAACTCAAATCCTATGTAGAACTTTCAGGAGCTTCCTTCGCTCTCAAGCAGGGTCCGTATGCCAACAATTCTGGTCCGGCAAGGTACTTCAACTCAGTTGAGCAGGCTGGCAATTAAACATTTGAAAGGTCGCCGATATTTGGGAGAGTACACGGGCTAGCTCTTTATAAAATCGCTCGGACCTAACTGTCGACAATATCAAACTATCACAACATTGAGATCATTCGAATTTCTTCGTAATACAGCGTATTTCTTGAACACTGATTATACCTTGAGTTTTATTTTTGTGTAGTGACGACAGTACCTTCGAGTTTCAATAAGTACGAAGGATTAAATTTTGGCGGCTTCATTGTTAAAGTCGTTTGCAAAAGAAAAATATTACGTTTGACTTACACCGCTATCATTAGGTCATGTTCAGATATATTTTTCAACTCTTTTGCGAAATGCTTGCTTGGACGTACTTTTCTGATGGTATGATACATGCTGCACTTTTAGTATTAGCCGGGGAAGGCCTTTACGATATTACATAACTTAGCTAGGTCTGGAAAGGTTTTAGAGATTTTTTGAACAATAATCAGTTCAAAAGAACACATAAATGAAAATGTTGACAGGAACACTTCAAGTCAAGTTGTTTACAATAATTTATCCCAGAATTTTCGAATTTCTGCGTGGGATCAATTTCAACCGTTGCGTTAATTTACTCGGTGATGTTAAAATTGCACTTCATACAACGGAGTTCATTTTTCTGACTATGTTTTGTTGGTTCGGACTGTTTTAAGTGTACGTATTATTAGCAAACATTGACTCAAGCCAGCACAAAGGCTCTAACTGATGACATCTAGTTTGTTGTCATTGCAACTTGGAAAAGTTCGATGTATGGCTTGTTCGTTCAGCTTTAAACTGATGCTCGGAAAAAGCTGGCTTAAACTTTTTTCAAGGTCTTTCGTAACAACAACAAGAAAAACAAAAGGTTTTATTCCCCTTGGAGTCACAAAAATTTTACAAAGTTATTTACGTGTATTAGTAGAGTTAGGGGCCTGGCTACCTGAAGTAACTCGAATAGCGTGATTAGGTGAACTTTATGAAACACTAAATCATTTATAAACGTATTACGAAAATATCGAGACCTACCCGGCTGCAATAGAGTGGCTGACCAGGAATATTATTCAGAAACGTAAAATATTTTTCAAAACGCAATACTTTTGTGACGCAGTGATTAATTCGTATGAAATGTTTATGATCTGTTTTCAATGTAACAATAAACTGACTTAACGGAGCTAGGTCACAGTTTACACATCGTAAAAAGTTTAGCACCAGGGACGGGTCCAGGATTTTTCTAAGTAGGGGGTGCACCTCTAAGGTCACTGAGGTTTTTTTGCGTATCAGTTATATTAGAAAGCCGCATGTAAACTAAGGGAAGGGGGGGGGGGGGAGGGCGTGCGCACCTCCTACACCCTCCCCCTAGATGCGCCCTGAGCCCAAGATTTATCAAGTTCATCGTTTGTAATCTGTGTCAATCTTCTCCATCCTTAACCATCCTTGTTCCTTTATGGTTTATTATTATCTCTTTCGTGTTTTTCTATCTTAGTAAACTATTATTTCCAGGTTTCCTTCAATTTAAAGGTAACTTTGTACGTGGCCAAAATAACTCAAAATACCGTGACTCGGCTCCTTTAAGTAATTAATAGGCCCTATCACCCACCTGATGATACATGTAAGAAAAGAACTTTGTTTTCTCTCCAGCTATCAACCTGTTCTCCGCCCTTGCTAAGGATTTCGACAAGGAAACTTGTGGAGGAATTTGCATGAAAATTCTCCGCAAATCAGGCAAAATCGCTATACTCCGTTGTTCGCGTAAGGGCGGAAAGAAGCCGGATTTCAGCAAAGCTTTTACAATAGGAGTGGATCATGTGAAACAGCTTGACGTGGACGGCAAGCCAGTCGGCAAACCCATGAACAGCCTGGCAAGCCAAGACTTCATTTTCAAACCACTGAACAAGGAGGATACCGTTGATGGCATCAAAGCTGCTAGTGTCGAGTTAGAAGCGCATTTAAAAGATACAAACGGGACTCTTCGAATCAAGACCTACACATTCTGTAACGCTGGCAACTCCTCGTTTGGGGATGATACATTTGCTGTTCAGAATGGGTCTTTGAAGGTCTTCATTGAGGTATGTTGAGCACATGATTCACAGCATGTTTAGAATCGAAAAATACCCTTCAAAACAGTTTATCTTTTCCCTTCCAGCAGAGTTCACAAATTAGCCTGTGACCAGGGGTATGCGGGGGCGGCTCTGCCCCAAGGTCCAACGCGTTACCCTTTGTAGACCATTTTGACAGAAAAGGTACCCTTTTCATATGCCTTTTATTGAGAAAAGACACCTCTCTTACATACCTTCTTAAGAACACTGCATCCCTTTTTCAAACCCTTGGAATGAAGATGATGAACAAAATTATAGGAGAACATCAAGCGTAACCAGAAGAGAAGTGAACCACAAAAGATCAAGTGTTTTATATTCAGTTCATGTTCACGTTGAACTTTAATGACAAATTTCCTACCCTTCTGTATACCGCAACTTATGAAATCCCTACCTTTTATATACCCGAAGCCTGAAATTTAAAGGTCCCCCTTTCGGGCGGAGCCTCCCCGTATAGGCCATTATAGGGAGAACCCCCCCAGGGAACATGTGAAGGCTGAAGCTATGTATGCATATTTTCTGTTGTCATCGAGTAGATGAGGAGAGAGCGACGTAGAAATGACAAAAACAATAACAATGGTAATGACTAAATGCAGCAAGCTACAATCTTGGCATAGGGAATTCTTTGTCGAGATACAAACGTTAAAATAACAACAATAAACAGTTTAAAAAGTTAAAAATAGATAACAAATACTTCTACATACAAAAAAAATGTGAGACAGCCATTAAAGGTAAACATGATTCTGAAACAATATAGAAATTAAGCTGACTTCTGTTAAGATTCTTTTTGAATAACTTCGGCAATGGCGTTCTGCATCGTTTTGTCTCCGATCTCCCAAAGGTTGATTTGATCTGTGTTCAGCTGATATTTTTTCACATACTCACTTAAGCTATTGTGTAATTTGAACGTTTCTGCAGCTACCTCCGAACACTGCAGTTTAATGACCCTTCAAACAAGTATTTAACACTTAATGACTGGTCCCGAGGGGAGCAGCGAATTTTGTTTCCCGAGAATCTCAATGCTTCCCGAGACGAACAAATGGGTCAAAAACAACAGCAAATTTGAAAGACGCGCTGAGATTCCAGCGACAACATCAGGCCACCTTCAAATGCGCGCTCTGATCACGTGCAACGGCGGTCAACATTTCGCGAATAACAGTGAACTGTTTCCAGTTTGACGTCATAGTTTTCGCAATGTTGCCCGCTTAAGGCGTGTGGCGGTAAACAGTTTCATTGTTAGATGTCATGTGACCATGAACTAGTCAATGAATGAGCGCGCTGCGGCGGGAAAAACACCAGCTAAATCACAAGGGTAAATATCGTATGAGTGTGATGAAATATTATACTTCCATAACGCCACAGTTTGAGAGCTTAGTTTAGTCACAGAAAAACGTTTCATTTGAGTTTAGTTAGTTAGTTATTTGCTCTGTTTCGTTTAGTTAGTCATTTGGTGTTAAGCACATTGGTTGAGAAATGCACTTTATAAGAATGTAAATATTATTATTATTATTTTTTTGCAGCTTACAAACTTTACTTTTTGCAACGGACGCGGGGACAACTCATCTGGTTGTAAAGACAAGCCTGGTAAAGATATCGAGATTGGACTGATTGTGAGAAGCAGAAAAGGAAAGCCACCGACGAAGAGGAAAGACGACGACGATGACAATTATGGGGGCAATAAAGGTAAAGAATACAATACAAACAGTTTATTGACGTCAATGCGTGTGATCATTTTGCCGCAAGGGCGGATCAAGCTGACTTGGCCTCAAAATGCCAGGAATCCCATCCGAGGATCTCAATTTTAACTTTTTTCCGGTGGAGTATGTGTCCGCAACCCCCTACAGGGGACAGCCATCGGCGATCCGTCTCTCGAACCCCCTTCTCTAAAATTCTGTATCCGTCCCAGCGAGGCTCATGTATAAAACGCTTGACAGAAGACCAAAGAAGGCGATGAAGGTTAATAAGATGATATAAAGGTTAAGATGTTGGTAAAGGAAAAGGCAATGAAGGTATCAATACAATGAATTATTAATATTATCATTATTAAAGATTGAAGCGCAGCCAGGATGAGACATTTTTGTATTTGTTAATTTAATCTTATAGGGAAGAAGGCGATCAAGGTAAAAATGAAATGCTAGTACTATCATTATTATTTCAAATCAGTAATTATTATTATTATTAATTATTATTCTCTTAAGCTAACAAAGGTGGCTATGGAAAAGAAGGTGCTAAAGCAAAAAAAGGCGTTAAAGGCAAAGAAGGCGGTTATGGTAAAAAATGATTAATATTTTGACTGATAACGGAGAATTTCGTAAAACAGTTGAGAACAAACAGAGGCGACATAAAGACATGACATTTTTGCGAAGACATTTCATTTAATTGCAATATAAATTCACACTTTCATTTTTGTTTATATTGTTGCCAATCTTGAAATAATTTGTATTGGATGCCGCCGAAACGTCATGCTTTTATATCACTATTACTATTGCTGTTGTTATTACAAGTGCAATTATCATTATAATTTATAAATATTATTATTAGGTAAAGAAGACGATAAAGGATCAAATGAAATGTAATCATTTTTGTTATCATTAGAAGTTTAATCATTATTAATTCTTCTTCTTATTATTATTACGTGTAATGAAGGCGCTAAAGTTGGAGACAAACTTAAGAACAAAGGACCGAGGCAGCCATGTCAAAAGAAAAAACATTGTGGCATACGTTTCCGTTTTGGTGATGACGAAAACGACGATGACGAAATGTCTGTTGCTCAGAAGGTAAGGCGACAGCGAGGAAGACGCCTATTAGAAAATTTATTTATCTTTTATGTCAGAATTTCGTAGTTGCTTGAAAAAGCACTGAACAAGACCGCTTTTGTTATTTATTTGGTGTAGTAGTTCGTTTCGACTGAATTAAGTTCGACGTTTGACTCAAACAGGCGTTCTTTTAATTATTTGAGTCGACCCAAACTGTCACTGGGTTCGGCTCATGTGAAGTACGGCGTTTGACCCGGGCCTAAGTGACGATGCATTTTGGTATTATGGGTAGTGGTAGTTTATTGTAGCTCGGTTGAAGCTCATGGTGTTTCAGCTAGAGGGAAGGAAGGAAGGAAGGCAAAGCATGAATAAACTTGTTTGTGCTGTTTCCAACCATCCTTGAGCTTCAATCAACCAACAGTAAACAGCCTTACCCACAATGCCTTTCAACATTGTTGCGTACGGTTAAATGCTTTTGTAAGACAATATTTCTAAAACAAAGTGAAGAATGATCATCGCAGTAAATTTTCCAATTTAAGCAATTGGAAAGGAGAAGCCTGAAAAAAAATCAGGGCTTCAACGGGAGAAGCTCTTGCTCAGGCCTCTTCTTTCCAATTGCTTAAATTGGAAAATTTACTGCGATGATCATTTTTCACTTTCATCTACAACCGCAGTTCAAATATGAATTATTTCATATATACTTTACATAATTTCTAAAACAGTTATATGCGTGGATAATTAAAGGCAATCTTGATTCTAGGCACTCTCTCCTTTGCCTCCCTAAGCATCGAGAAGATAGAGACCCTGGCTCTGTCTGGTAACGTGACCACCTGTGACACAAACCTTTCCATCGGGGAAGAGTTAACGAATAATGTTTGGTCGGTCTCAACTGAAGCGAAAGAAATGAGATCGCTATAAACCCATATACGGGCAACTACACATTTGAAATTCTCTAGTCCTATTCAAAACTTCACACAGGAAATATATTGACATATATCCAACGTATGAAGCTTTTCACTCTGGTTTCAATTCCGAAAAAAGGCTGGCTTGTTTACGCCATCCTTAGTTTTTGTTTTTCCCTTGAACAGGGTGTCAATTTTCGGGTTTGTGCCATAAACAAAGTATCAATTTGATTCATTCTTGAATGGGGTCAGGATTTAAGACCCTTCGCGGCACAGTCTTAGCGGAAATTTACGGGAGTAGCCCCCGGACCCCCCTCTCCCGCCGCCAAACGATCACATTTACCTGTTATTTTTAATCTTTTTTGGAAATATCTTAACGTTAGGTGGGGCAGCCTGGCTTAGTGGCTTAGGGCGCTGGTCTTGTAACTCATAGAACAGTCCTGCTCCTTGCCTTGAACTGTATTTGATCTTGGTAGTCCCACGTTCAACTCCTCGCTTACTCATTGTAAATAGCCAACTGTTCTGCCTTCCACCAGCTGGAATTTTTAATTAACACTTTTAAAATCCATTTGATATCCATTTGGGATTTTTAACTACCGTCAAACCCCTATTAAGCGGCTTCCCTCGGGGAAATGGTAGGTGGCCGCTTAATAGAGGTTGGTGTACCTTGAATATTTTTCACCATCGAGTTAATTTCTTAGTGAACATAGAGTCAATTGAAGACAACCATGATAAACGTGTGTTTGAATGTGTTTATCACTCGTCACCTTCTATTTCGTACTCTTATCTGCCATCAACTTTTCCAAAACAAGGGTTTTAAATTTTGAGTGGCCGTTTAATAGAGGTAAAGACAGTAGAAAAACCCTCATCGGGACGGCCAAAAGATGACTGAAGCCGCTCAATGGAGGTGGCCGGAATATGGGTATTATTTACAGTATTTTACTGACAATAATTTCGAGACTTTGACAACTGGCCGCTTAATAGGTGGTCGCTTAATAGAGTAACTTTATTTAACTTCCATTTCAGTGCAAACGTGACGGCAAATATAGCAACATGACTGGTGGTTATCCCAAGTTCGAGAAACGAGGCAACAAAGAGATGCTTATCTTCCGCGCGCCCAGGTTTACCAAGTCCATCATTTTTGACCCAGTTACTACTTTGGGTGATGAACTCGGTGAAGACGATGACGACGACGACGACGGCGATGATAAAGATGAAAAGAATCTTGCATCGTCTATTCAGCTCAACAGCTTCATGTTTGTTGCTATGGTGACCGCTGTGTTCGCGTTCATGTGAAGATATTGTTATTATTTTGGACAGGCTTTTGTAGTTCACGATGATAATGCTGTTGCACTTGATTTTTTAGGTTTCTTAGAACACCCGGGAAAATGCCAAAATCCAGGACACAATTCTTAGACCCCATCCACAATACAACGGAGAAATCTGAAAAAGGCATTTCCTCTTTCATTAAAATCATCGAATGTTTTTTGTCCACACTACGTCGGAGAATTTGAGAACGAAACTATCACCAGTCATTTTGGATTTTTGTTTGAGGAAAACTCGGTCTGGGTAATCACATTATAATCTGTTTTCGAAAAGCTCTGTTTTCCTTCCACTCTAAAACGCAAATCCCGCGTTTTCAAATTCCGCCGGCTGGAAGAGCGTTTACGAAAAGCGCCGTTTTCGTGATGGATTAGTGTGGACGGTAGACCTAACCGTAGAAATAAAGCTGCGTTTTCAAATTTCTTCCACGTAGTGTGGACGGGGTCTTAGACACTTGATCTCGCTTAAAACAGGAAAACACTTAGTGATGGTATGGCTGGGGTTGCCGCAATCAATTTTTGGCGATTTCTCAGCAATTAGTTGAAACTTCAGCCCATTCCGCAGCAATCAGTAAACTTTTCAGAGCTAGGATCTCGGCAATTAGTCAAAAAAAAACACGTCATTTTTCAGCTGCCAGTTAAAATTTTGCCTAATAGTTCTCAGCTTTCAGTTGAACTCCCTCCAGACGTTCTTTAGTGCTTCCCCTTTTGAAAATGTTGTAGAGCGTGAAGAAATAATGCCTCCTATTTCCACCTATTTTGTAACATTACAATATGATTAGGAGATGGGATTTTTCCATTTATTTATTGCCATATGAGAGTGGTTTTCATTCGAGTGTCGTTAATCAAAACCAAAGTTGTTCAGGTGAAAAGAGTGTATTTTGTGTGTGGTTTAGTAATTTTATAACTATGTGTTTATTTCGTTATTTTTTCTTTTACTAGTTACTTTACACTTGCTTAACACTTCAATAAAGATCAACTTACAGCACAGTTTAACTCTGTCATTTAGTTCATCACTGCCTACTAGTAACGAGTCTCTTGGCATCTTGAGAAAGATCTTTTTAAGCAAGTTGAATTCCTTTTTGTCAATTGAACACTCTTCAACTCTTCACACTCTTCAGGTTTAAGTAAAATACAGTCATTTGTGGAGCCATTCGGTAAATATTCTCTCTGTATTTTTGTACAATGGTGATAGGTCTAGTGGCGCTTTCCAGGGTTAATGTTCCTCATTTGAATTACAATCCAACGTAGATTCGAAGCAATTTCCAGCCTTTTTCTTATTTTCTGTTCGAAATTACCTCGTACCTACATGTTCGTTAATTTTTTCTGCAATGAAAGCGAGAAATTCAACTGCCGGTGAAAAGAACTTTTATGTCAAATCGCACGAGTCCGCATTTTGGTTTGGGCGCTCGGCTCTGGGTGGTGCGGTCCTGGTTCCAGCCCTGGCCGGGGACATTGTGTTGTGTTCTTAAACAAGACACTTTACACTCACAGTGCCTCTCTCCACCTAGGTGTGTAAATAAGTACCGACGAATGTAGTGCTGGGGACTCTACCCAGGGGGAGAACAACTACTCGCCGGCCCGATGAGCAACTTGACTCGTACGCAGACTTCGCCTTATATACCAAAAAACGATTTCGTGTCTGAAAATTGGTCTAGTGCGTCAAAACATCAGACTGTACAAATATAAAATAAAGAAAACGCATTCTAGAGCAGGGGCCCCACGATGGCTTAATATGGGATAACCGTAATTTTAAGGCTTTTCGATTCTTTATTAAATTGGCTTTCAGAGAGAAAAGATGGGGGATATAGATTGAATATGGCAATGATATTTTCTTTGGCAGTCTAGGACAACTTTGAAATTAATAATCTCAATGATCTCTTGGTAATCTGCAGAAGAAACTGAAGCATTCGTTTTAAGAAGATGGGATTGCCTTCTGTCTCTTGTTATTTTCCTCCTCCCCATTCTTCCCACCCACGCTTGTACGCGAAAGGCTAGAAAAGGAGTCTCTTCAGAGATGGGAGTTTGTTTCGCGTGGGACCGCAGCTGTTTCAGGGTTAGCTCGAAAACCTGGCGATCCAATTAAAACGAATTTATTTAGATTCTAACTATCAACTTAAAGACTAAGTTAAATTTTACTTTATTTGATCAAACAGTGAAAATGAACTTTGTTCACATATGGTGACTAAGCGTATACATTCTGGTTGGTTTACGTTAAAAATTTATGTTAAATTTACGTTAAAATAGCTCAAAATGAACACATGGCGACCTACAAATTAGAGTCTAATACGACTAACTAGCTTTTATACATCATACTGCCGTGTAAAAATTATCTTGCTACGTTCTGATCGGATCAGAAATTGCTCTATTTACACTAAACTATATATGTCTGAATTTATGAAAACCGCGTTAAAGACTTTGCACCAAAATAGCGGGCATGTGTACGTTTTTGGCAAATCCGTCAGAAAGGGTACATAAATATGGCCATGTGGTACTGAGAGTGCTATCTACCTCGTGTACTCTTAATAGAGTCCATACCAGGCCCATACAAGGCTTTGAAATCGCTGCCAATGAGTCGAACGGGCCAAACAAAACTAAATTAGAGCTTAAATTGATCATTTGATTCGCGGCACTAATTTAGACAGGCTTAACTTCTGCGATTTCACCTAAATGACCTCACTATGTCTTTACTGTGGGTTACATTAGCCAATCATGGTGACAAGAACATGGTAAGCAGTGGAATCGGTTATTTACCTCGATATTTCAGCGAAAAAGTAGCCCTTACGTGACATTTAATTTCAATATCTGTCTGGATTCGCAAAAACATAGCCACAGAATTTGACTTGTCACTGATTATCTTGATACAATTCTGTCCTAGAGCTAGCTTTCCACAATGCTTATCGTAGCTCAAATAACACCAAATAACTCTCCTGTATGCCTTTTGAGGCCAGGAAGACTAAATTCACCGTCTTTTCGTTGTATCATGAATTGTACAATTTAATTAAGAGTGCTTTTAACATGAAATTGGAGTCTGAATCAACATGAACGTACAGATATCAAAACCGCGGCGGAGAGCTAATCCATCGCTTTCTAAAAGCCTGCATCGTCCTAAAGGCCTGCATCGTCGATTGAACTTCAAACAAGCTAGGCCATAGTTAGCAGTAAGCGAACACTCAACATGTTGTCGTTACGTCAATTGTCGCCCGGAAACCACGCAAATAAATTTCTTCCGCGCTAGCGAATCACAGACAGTTCTGATACTTAGCTAAGCCGAGAACGCCTAAAATTGATGAAACAAGGAAATTCTACTGACCATCAGCGTTTGAACTCATGCTCTTCACTCTGCTCGTGGCCATGTTTAGCTCGCAAATAGCAATGTCCCAGATGTACTTCAATTTTGTCGAGCGCGGAACGGCCGTATCCAGATTTCAACAGATTTTTTCTATATTTTTAGCTACATCAAAGTTCAGAGCAAATGACGCCAACAGCAGCTAGAAATGTCTAGTCCATTGCACGTCTAAGCCCTAAATTGATGTAGCTAAAGATTTTTGCTGTTTAAAGCAAGGACAACATTATCACCACAGGGCAAATGGCCTACTGTTACGGGATTAAATGTGACCCGTTCAGTTTACACATCTTAGGCCCGCCTCACGTGCGATAATGGACGACGCTTACTAGCAAATCGTTAGACTTCGGCCTTCATTGGACTTAATGATGTCCTCGGGCAGACTTCCTTTAGAAAGCAAATACAGAACGCTAATCGGTCGGCTCCATGTCAGAGTCACCGCGCGAACTGAATTCAGACGTGTAGCCTGGGCTAAACTTAACACAAATTGAAAAGGGGGTGGGGTCGATACATAATGAAAAAAAATACCTTAATAAATGAAACATTCAGCAAGGAGTTTCTAAATTTCATGCTAGGTAACATTTACAAGCTGCTGTCATAGCGAAAGCAAAAAAAAAAAAAAAACTCTTTATTCAGTCTTTAACACCGTTTCATAAATCCAGACATATCTGCATTTATTATATGGAGAAGAGTGTTTTACTGGGAACTAAATCACTCGTAGATTCCATACGCCACTTCATCCGGGACCCGAGTGGCGTATTTTCCGTATGTCACCTTTGTGAGCGTCGTATCGTTCAATGACTTCACGATTCTCGCCTTTTGCTTTTGTTGAATTGGTTTCTCCATATAATAAAAAGAACATTACACGTTGGCTCGAAGATATGAATTTTATGTTCTTGCCACTCGAACATAAAATTCATATCTTCTCGCCACCGTGTAATATCCTCTATCTAATATTCCTTCTTGACGGAGTCAGTCTAAATCAGGATATGATATCCGCACGCAACTTGAGAATATCCTAGAGATTTACGAATATTTGAAGCTGGATTAAACCTCCTTGAGGTTGGTTATCAAGTTTTATGTACACTATAACTAAACTGTGGTTAAAGGTCAGCATTAGTCTCTTTAAGGAAGAGAGTATACCTTTAAAAAACGTTCAGGTAGCGTAAAGCCGTCTGAATGAGAAATTTACGACAGCATCGCGTCAGCTTTACACAGAAGTAAAGTTATGTTTTTATGTTGCGGCCACCTACATTAGACTTGCTGTTGTTGCTGGCGGGCTTAACGCCAGTTTTCATTGGCGACGCATTGGCGCGGGTGTTGTAATTTAACCTGTTGTTCCTGTTAGACGGCTTAACTTCAGTGTTCTTCAGCGAAGCATTGCCATTGGCGCTGTAATTTAACTTGCTGTTCTTGTTAGAGGGCTTACCTTCAGTCTTCTTTAGCGGGGCACTGGCGCTGGTGCTGCCATTTAACTTATTGTTGCGGCTAGAAGGCTTAACTTCTGTCTTCTTTAGCAAGGCATTGCCGCCGGTACTGTCATTTAACTTGCTGTTCTTGTTAGACGGTTTGACTTCAGTCTTTTTTGGCAAGGCATTGGCGTTTGCACCTTCCTCTAGCTTGCTGTTCCTGTGTATGTTAGGGGGCTTGACTTCAATCTTGTTTATCGAGGCATTACCACCTGTACGATCATCTACCTTGTTGTTCGTGTTAGACGGCTTAACTTCAATTTTCTTTAGTGAGGCATTGGCGCTTGCACTGCTATTTATCCCAGAGCCATCTGTAATATCTGGGAAAATCACATGAATCTTCCTTTTGAAGCGGGCTCTGATCTGCAAAATCGTTTTAGACTGTATAAATGAATTACAAGACAATTTACGGAAACCTGCGCCAGTAAAGACGAAACCTGTAGAAAACGCGTCTAGAAAACAGAGCGAACGCGCTCTGGATGAATGAAAGCCCGAAGCCACAAAAAAGGTAAAAAACAACAAACAAAAACAAAAAATTAAAAAACACCCTCGTTATTACGTAAATTTCGTAAGCGTGCAAACGGCTCCAAAACAGTCATGTGTTTCTCGTTCCCAGTATTCAATCGAAGAGCTCTTTGAAACGGCAGCCAAAACTTCAGTTTTGTTTGATTTTGAAGAAACTTTATTATCCCTTGCAACTGTTTTCGGTTGAGATGCATGACAACTGCTGGGCCATGTTCACCCTTTTAGATGCCTTTAGCTTGATTTCCAGTTCTACCGGGCCGGGAAGATATAGTTTAAATATTTAACTGCTTAAATTTTTCTTACCTCGGTGTTTCTCACGCAGTGAAGGAAAAAAATCAGGAAACCCTGTTTGGTAAATGACAAAAATGATTACTAGAGCCATAGTTAATAGGGGGAAATGGTTAGGGAGGCCAGTAAAAATCAAAGAAGCCAGTAAACAGGCTAAGATGTATGTTGGAAGGCAATTGACCCTGCATGCATATCTTTTGTTTTATGCTTATGGATTGTATCTTGCCAGGTTTTTTGCAGGGTCAGTCCCCAAAATAGCAAACAAAAACATACAACAAAGAACTTTGCCAGGTTTCGTAACCATTTACTTCTATCTGCGCTAGAGCAAAACAGAGAGCTGTGGTTAACTATTACCTGAGTTGTGTTGAAGATCGTGGAAATGTAGGCGAATGCTTTATGAAACTGTGACAGAAGACCAAACAACCACGTAAGCCCCAACAATGGAACCAATAACAAGCAAGCTCTAATACCAAGTCTGCAAATAAAGATAGAGAAAGTGCATTTATTGAAGTAATTTACGGTCTGACAGGTACGCGTACGACCCACTGAACAATAGTGAATTTTTGTTTTTGATGCTGGTATAATGACTGTTGCTTGTGATCATTACACATGCGTAAGTCCCCGGGATTTCCCAGTCCATACTGAATATGATTTAGTTTGAAAACGGAGTCTGTGTGTCAATTTTGGAGAGCGTTTTCGATCATTCAGTCAACGCCAGAGTATTGGGAACGGAAATCTAAAAAGTCTCGCCCATATTCAGTGAGACTACATGAGGCTAGCAATCTATTGTAACTTTAAAACTTAGGCTGCTACCTCATCTGTTCCGTCTTGCTATCTTTTGCTTGTTGCATTCTTGTCATCTCCTTAACAACTCGAACGAGGATCAGCACGTTCAACTTGAAAAAAGGAGGACAAACAATAATCACATTTTTATATTTTGCCAATTCAATCATCGTCATCATCCTTGTCCTCCTCGTCGCTATCATCATCATCATCATTACTGTTGTCATCATGAAATAATAACATCTCGAATCCCATCCACCTGAAAATAATTTCTCTTTGTTTTGTGTTGTGCCCCGTGTCTCTACTAGGGCTAACTCTCAGAGGGAGAGTCATCGTTCTCTATTTTAGCAGTGAAAATGACTAGAGTTAATTGTCTGATATCCAGCTTCTATAACATTGGCATTGGGTGGCCTAAAGCAGTGTGCTATTGTGAGCTTTGTAATAGCCTTTTGATCCACGAAGTATAATTCCAAGCAACTCATTTCTGTATATAAATTACCTAAAAGTTAACGCACTCATTGCTCATGAATCATCGGGATTCACCTGCGCGAGTTCATTAACAATGAACGAGAAATTTCAGTACCGCACGAGGCTTTGCCGAGTGCGGTATTGAAAATTTTGAGTTCATTGTCAGTGAATGAGTACAGGTAAATCCCGATAATTCACGAGCAATGAGTGTGTTAACATTTTTATTATTCAAATTGAATACACTGCACAAAGAACACTGCATTGAAACCACTATATTTGAGTCAGCCGAAGCCATGGTGTAATGAAAATGGTGTGTTGAATTTACACTACGGCTAATACACCACGATAATGACGTCAAGGTGATTGTTTCGTCACAAACCAGTATCGCGTGGTACAAATCAGCCAATCAGAAAATCGGAACTCGTACAGTGTATGAAAGTTGAATAATAAAAAGTTTTAGACAGTGGGGCACATCAGTAAGATTGTTATGTCGTATTAATTAAACGCCATACTTATATGAAATGGACTTGACTTACCAGTTCAATCAGCACAACAAACACGATAAATATCCAGATCAGATTGTTAGCAGAAGACATCCAGCAGCTTGAATAAATAGAACAAAACAGAGCTTTTAACGCCATTGTTCAAACCATTGTCTAGTTGTATTAGTCAAATGACCAACTGTACCTAAGTGCGAAGGGCACCTAGGGAAAAAATGGGCCTTAAAGTGCTCTAGTAATAGGCAATTTCGAGTTACCATGTGCCTCTGTTTCAAAACGAGTATTCGTGCAAAACAGTTTATATGAAAATAAGTTCGATTTGCATGAAAATGAACATGTGGGCGGAACATATTTCCATATGAATGGTTTGCATGAAGATTCATGGCCTGTTACCAGTAAAAAATTTAAGGTCAATCACTTAGACGTTCTCGGCTACAGAACCACAAGGGAAGTAGATTTACTCCTATTTAAGTTAACGCCCTGAACGAGATTTGCAAGTTACTAGAATTCTTACTATTCATCACTGACGAAACCCTCGACCCCATCTTTTCCTGCAGCGATACTCAATGATAAGGCAACAACGAGAGCAGGGAAACCTGCCGATAAAAATAAAACAACATCAACAACAACCAAAATAAAGAGAAAAAGCACAAAGCTACACAAACACAAAAAAGCAAGCTAAATGCTGTCTTATGGCCACGTCAATAATCGTTTATGTGGAAGCCTAATATAAAAAATCAGTCAAAGTGTTTACATGCAAGCAAGCCTGCATTGTAACCAGTGGTATATTATAATTCAAAGCATTTCTGAAACATTCCGACGAACGATGCAAGATAACCTAATAACCTACAGTGTTAGTTCAACAGTTTCAAATTGACCTATGGACAGTTTGTAAATGACACATTGCTAGGCTTACCCCATGACATTCCATGGCAAATCTTCAGTTTGTTGCTAACGTTGTAAACTTTAACAATAAACAAGTAAAGGTAGATTCCCTCGACGAGCATCCAACAGAAAGCGGCCATGAGGAAGTACTGCACAAGTGCTGCTACTGTGACACATGTTCCCTACAAGGTATAAGATAAGTTATCAATTAGAGGAAATAGTAAATGTAATGTAGGCTGTATCAGATGGAACTAACTTAAGGCTCTCTCTTGAGCGGAAAAAAGCATAGCTTGGGTGCAAGCACTGAAAAAGGCTATACCTTTCCATTTTCGGAAATTTATACCGAAATCTTTAGTCGAGTGGGAAGCGCCTTAGCACACATGATAGATACCATTGGTGATGGCCTACTGGTAAGCAGTCATCCCGGCCGCTGTATCGAATCAAAAACTCCGGGTCCAGGTCTAGACAGGATAAATTGAATTGGTACCGAAGAAATAGCAGGCCCTTTGAGGTTTAGAAGTATGGTTACTCATAGATGTTTTGCTCAAAAATAATAATAGTAATAAAAGAAATGTTGCTTAAACACGAGCTTCTTTGGGTACAGCTCTTGTGTTTCATCCGCGAGATGTGGCTCGGATTGGCAACTGAATCAGAAGTTTTACCTTGTTTTCAGTAGCACCAATTCCAGCAAGAAATATTATTTGTCCTGCACCAAGGGACGCCACAAGACTCACTCGGATCTGGGATAAAGGTCCTTTCATGTCTCTATTTACAAAGAAATCAATAATTAAACAAACGAAGTTTAAGTCAATGCTTTTACAATTTGCGACAGCTGTGTGTTAGTTACGGGGATGTACTAAATAGAGCTTTTGCAGATCCCGCATCATAACTTTGGAAGCGTGACTTTCAGCTTCATTTTGTAGCAGCGAGTCATATTAGTGATCTTGACTCCATTCTTAGCTCGAACAAGGACCTCGGCCCTGTTGGCGCTTTCGCCAACTGAAAATAGTGGGCGCCGGAAGCAGCTGTGTTCTTCAAGATTATCCAGAGGCCACTGAAATATACTTACGTGAGAAAAACGTAGCCGAGAATTGTCAGGCTGATTCCAATCAAAGAAAGCGTCAGACCCAGGTATGTGAGGATTTCCAGGGCTTTCTTATCTGTCTGCGTAATATAAACACGAAAAAGGAAAAGGATGCATGCACATAGTCAAGTATCATTAAAACGTTCCTAGAAATCATGCCCTTTAAAGTTCGGCCAAATTTAAATAAGTACCACGACTTTATAAGCTGATAAATAGAAAATCAGGAATGGAAAGTTAACCAGCTAATGTTTTGTTCATCTTCGAAACACCCTTGAAGAAGAATAAAGAATAGCCTTTTGTGGGGAGGAAAAGATAGAAAAATGTTTCTTATTTTGGTCTAAGGAACATTTTGGTATTGAATTAGATGATAGCTAAATTACCCCGTGTCTTAAGTATTTTCCATGCAATTGAATTTGTTAAACCAAAAAAGGATGATGACTGAGAAAGTTAATTCCCCTTATAAGCCTTACTCCAAAGGTAATCCTTCTAAAGTTAGTTATTTTTAGAGACACGAACCCAGTCCCTACGTGGGCAATGTTACCGAGCGTGTTGAGTGGATGTTTTCGTGGAAGATGAGCATGCGTGTAAAGCCGCATGGGCTGTCCACGTAAACAAAACCTGCGCCATAGGGTTGGCTATTTCTAGACTCTCCTGGGATTTCTAACCAGGATTGATTTAAAAAAGGGGTTATTATAGGTGTATGATGGATTACATCTACCAATGTTGATCCTCTCTTATTTAAACGGATGTGCGAGTAACAAATCAATGGTTTGAACTGATAGTTACAAATTGGCTAATTTTTTAAGAAACTGTAGGCTTCGAAAGGAGGGAAAAGAAAGAGAATTGAGAGGCAAACAGTGGATCGTGGTTATTCTACCTCAGATATAGTGTCATCTTCAGACCCAGTATCAAACTGCATCAGAACAGCGAAATGAGTCAAATGACTACAGCTGCATTCTGTTTCTGCGTTATCCATCGACTTTACATGACATCCTTGTTCTGACCAACTTACGGGGCTGAGAAAATGACCAAAATGAACCCAGTTAATTGACTAAAATCCACTATACGCCAGAGTTACCAAACGCCATTATCGTGATATAATCACCTGTTAAACCAAGAGCTCTCCGGAATTCATATTTTTGTACATAGACTCCCCTCCCAAAAAGCATTCTTTGATTCAAAAAGAGTAATGGTGAGTCTAGATGTTACGTTATATGAAACCGTACCCTCACTTTTTTAGAATACAAAAAATACAAATAGAAAATAAGGATTTCATAGGTCAATACTAATCAAGGTCGATTCATGATTTTAAATAACTGTTTTGAAACTGATCTAAACTAACTAACTACGAACTCTTGAATTTGTTAGGGCTTTGTTTTTTCTCTTGATTGGGGTGCTAGTCATTCTCTAACACTCAGCTCCCCCCCCCCCCCTCCATTAGCAAACATTTATATACCGTCACGGATGAAAGGAAATTTTTTTGAACGCAAATTTTCTTTGAATTTTCGCTATTGGTCCTTTTGGAAAAGTAAGTTACAGGGCGCGTCTGGAATGAGTTCCAACCTTAAGTCGAACGCTGTAAATGTCTTTTATACATACACGTAACACCGTATACCTAAATTTACCTGGTTTCTAACATGTTTAAAAACACGCAGTTTCTATTCAAAGTCGCATCCTGAAAACAAACAAAAATTGAAAGATGTAGACGCAAAAGTGAAACAATCGAAGAAACAACAACAGCAACTGCAAAACGACAACAACAACACCAACAACAGCAACAACAACAAACGTTTTCACAACCAATCCAAGACCGCTATAGTGTTTGGTTTATGAACATTTTGTTTTTGTTACCTCCAAGTTCCTGAAAGCCAAGGTTACATTTTCTTTCAGCGTCATTGGCCGAGGAGATATTGTTGCAGACATTATGATGGTGTTGAGATGTCTGTCGTGAAAAACAGCGAAAGCCTTTATTAGAGGCAAATCGTAGTCGTAACTATGGTTATCGGAACATTTAACAAATCGACGTCAGTTTTTCATGCGTCTGTCCTCTTTCGTCACTGCTTTGACAATGTTATTACGAAATTCATTGTCAATAACAGGACAAACGCGTGAAAAACTGACGTCAATTTGCTTTTAACGATGACAAATTGTCAAATTGTCCGCTCTCGTTCTTTGACGCATCGCATAAATTATAAATTCATGTGTCTGTCCGCTTATTGACAATGAAAATTAGCCAATGAGCGCGCGAGAACTTCTGCAGTTATGATAAAAAATAATTGATTTCTTGCGCCATGATAAATGTGGGCCCTTTTAATGCTAATGATCCTGATTATATACTCGGCCTCTGTGATTTCAAAGAATAAAAGCTATTGCCGACCTACATGTCTACTCCACGGCAAAATAAAACACAAAGAAGACGAAGAAAATTGAAATCTTGGATTTGTAATATGCTTACAATGAACTACTCTTTCCAAGTAATGGGTGTCCTTCAGCTAATTAAATACGGAGGAATGCGCCTTTTTCCCCTTTGAGATAGTTAGGTAAACTGGGAATCATTCTCAGGAGCAGAGTTTCTAGAAGTAATAGTTTTTAAAAAAGCAAAAATCTGTTAAGTAACGCTGAGCTACCAAGGCGCTATATACACGGTAATGCAGTTTGCAAACTTTCACACTCAGACCGTACCATATTTAATTCCTGAACCAGAAAACCTTATGATATTCGCACGTCCAAAACATAAATATTAGTTAAAACATAAAACCCCTTTTTGTTTTTCATACGAACCTGGTTCTGTTTTCGTACTGGGTGTCAGAGTGTTTTGTGAGAAAGATTTGATGAAGATCTTTGTACATCACCCCCAGCACCACTGAACCTATGAATTAGCGATGAGAAATAAGACTGTCTGTACTCTTTAGTAATATAGGGGGCAATAAGATAGATGTAAATGACATAATAAAATAACATTTGAGCACTTTGCAGAAAAAAAAAAGGAAAAGTAGGAACATATGTTATGGCGTCGTCACGGCAAATAATAGTTCCTCCACATGGATTGGTAAGAATAAAGAATTAAGAATAAAATGTGTAACAAAAGTGACAAAAAGCCACGTTTTGTACAGAGTGAATTTAGTCCTTCTCAGAACCGCCTCCTCGTTGTCTCTAAAGAGGTTTCTAACTTCCCATGTGCTTAGGTGATAACTCTACACTGGTTTGTGAGGATCTGCATGAAAGTGCTGGAAACTCAGTTACCGTTAAAATTTTCGCCGGTTTTGTTAGTTCCATCAGCTACAATTCAGCCTACTGATTTCTTCGGCCCCTTCCAATCAATTTTGCATATCTCAGATCTCAGCTATGAGTTAAAGGAGCTCAGTCACAGTTTGCACATTTTGAAGAGTTAAGCCTAAATTTTTCAAATTTGTCGTTTGCAATCCGTGTCAATCTTCGCCATCCTTGACCATCCTTGTTCCTTTATGGTTTATTATTATCTCTTTGATGTTTTTCTATCTTAGCAAACTATTATTTCCAGGTTTCCTTCCATCTAAAGGAGATTTTGTACGTGGCCCAAAAAAGGACAAAACACCGTGACTGAGCTCCTTTAAAAACGCGTCATTTCTCCGCTAACAGAGCTATCAGTACAGTTAAACCCCATTCAGATCCTCTTTCGCCTTTTCTTTGCTACCTATATAAGTATATTATCTTTATGGGTTTAAATCACTAAATAAATGTAACATCATTCAAACCGTTGTGGAGGTTTTCTGCAGGAATTCGAACAAAGTTCTGCCCTTTTGTTTCTTGGAGAAGAAATTCGCTCTCATTTTGATAGAGAATTCTCCTGAGTTGCAAATCTAAATGAAAACATAACAAAAAATGTTGCCTGTTAGACAGCACCATGTACACGTAATTCAGTTTTTCGTAAAAGACAACCTTGGTTGGATGTCGAGTCCAAACTTTACTACAACAAGCTACTCACTAGTAAACGGATAGAAACGGTAAGTGGAGGCCGCGTGACCTAATGTCATGGCGCTGGATTTGTTCCGAGTACGAATCATCCACCCTGTCTCAAGATGACTTGTGTTCGATGGTCCAAAATCAACTCCTTCATGTCTTGTAAAGGGCCAACTAGTCAGGCTACAGGCTAACAAGTTTTTAATTCTATTTACAATATTTGTTTCCTTCTTTAAAGTGCCCCCATAAGGACAGCAGTGCTAAAAACCATGACAGGACAATAAAGTGATTTATCTGTTTTCATTTATAGATGTAGATAATAGTTGGCAGGGTTAAACTGAATCATCTCAATTGGAAACGGACACAAATATTCTTACTCACCAACATGTTTGCTTTTGAGCTCGATCTGAGGTGTTGTGTGATTAAGGTGATACTGAGCAAACTCTAACATGAATTGCTCCAATGCAATGGATGCGAGATAAACCTCTCTCATCTGTTCTTGCTGGGTCATGTTTCTACCTGCACTGGATGATTCGTTTGAATACTGCTGGATCCGAGCATCAAAAAGTCCTACTGCACCCTAAAAGAAAGATCAATTATACCTTCATTTCGGAGACACGAAAATTTGTGTTACAAATTTCATTCTCACTCTTAAGATTTAAGGAAGAAAATCAGCAACCGCCACCGTGTTTGTTTGTTTGTTTCTTTTTACCATTTTACCGGCCTCTCCGTTTTTCATTAATGTAAGTTTTGATCTAGAAGATACGTTAAAAAATCGAGACAGTGTTTCATCACATTTCCAAGCACCACGAAGTTCCTCGAAATATTCTGCTACGAGCCGTTTTCGATCTCTCTTCTCGGTGTTTGGAAATGTAGTAAAACATGGTCTCTCGTGTATATGTCGTTCTAATGAAGCTTTTAGGTGGGCACACATTACCTGCCCAGAGTCTCTCTGTTGAACGCTTTTCATCATCTGCGAAACAAAAACGCACTTTCTGTTATAATCCCGTTATTAAGGAGGTATACTATAAAATGAATACAAATAATACCTCTGTCAGCAAGTCGTCTCCGTCGTCATCAAATTTATTATCAATTTCCGGTGAGCTTTCTATGGGTGGAAGACAAAATCAGCAGCACAATCTACACCCAATATAACTTAAATATAAATTATATTACACATAAAATACGTTTATACAAACCATTTCTGATGTTTGCCGATCCGCTTTTATGTTCGGTTATGTTGATGGTAAAAATTTTATCATAGTTCCTTGAACGTCGATGGGGTATTGTTGTGCACAAGTTTACATCAATTCTTAGAAGCGGCAGGTCTTTTCTTCCAGGGAGGGTAGTGATGTCGAAACGTTTAAAATACTTAAACTTCAATCTGCAATGATTCCACCATCTCCAAGTTTGGTGGCGACATGAAGCGAGGTATTGGCACCATGATCGACATAAACTACAATACCGATACCAGTACCGATTATGGCCACGGTACCAATAATAACGAATATCGAATTTCAGCGTAAACAAACGTTCCACAGCACCGCTGTTGATAACAAGTCGCTGACAATTTCCTACGATGGTGTCCAACGTCTCACAAGAGGAATACTGGTCACCTGTATATCGTGAAACGAAAAAGACATCCAGTTTCTGTATACAGATAGTCTGAAAATGCACCAACCTCTCATTTGTAGCCACCTCTAACCTTAACTTGTTTTCAGTTCACGTTCTTAACTAACGCTAAAATCGACCATCATGATAGGAGTCTGACAGCCTAATGCAACAAAAACATATTTTATACTGGCAACATACCATGCAAAACTGCAATAAACAAGAATTGTTAAACACTTTTAAGAACGATTATACCCCTTTCCTCTTATTCAGGCCTAACAAGCAAACTAAGCAAAAGAAAGAACTAGTGGGGAATCACAAACTAAGGACTGAAACTGGTAGATATGACCAAATTCCAAGGGTTAACAGACTCTGCCCTATTTATGAATCTAGTAAAATTGAAGATGAATCTCACTTTCTGATGTATTGCATTAAGTACTTCATTCTAAGAGATGAATTTTATGGAAAAATAGAAATATTGTTCCGAATTTTAAGCAATTATCTCCATTCCGAATTACCGACTAACTTATGAATTCCAAAAATCAATCTTCAATTAGCAAAATTCATTCCATCTTGCTTTGTTCTACGTAATATTCTTCTTTCAAATCAAACCGATGTAACTTGAATGCTATATCATAACATTGTTCACGATAATCATTACTGTTTTAGTTTACAAAAGCTTTTGCAACATTGAGAGAATTTATGGTCGCGCAAATAAAGCTAGTTGTTGTTATTGTTCAGCTGGCTGGGCGCAATTTGAGGCGCAGGTTAGACACATACCGTTCAGTTAGAAAGGGCTTTGTTTTTAGGTTTGATATAGTAGTTACGGTAGTTAATTTGGTTCTACATTTCGATAAATTTGTTGGTAAGTTAAATGGAGATGAATTTTACAATGAGAGATCCTAAAGAAGCTTTTAGAGAGATGTGGCCTGCAGGCAGATTCCTTGAGCCTCGGTAACTTCATTTTTTCAACTTTTGAACAATTGAGATAATGACGGTACTTATCACCTATGTGGATGGTGGAAGCGTTGAAATTTGCTTTGCTCTTTTATTGGGAAAGGGACCCACCTTTAACTGTGTTTCCAAAGCTCTCAAAGACTACAAAACAAACAGAAAATAAATGTTAATTTATGGCTAGAGCCGTGTAGAGCTAAGTGACAATATAACGTGTGCTCCGTTTGTATCATAGCCGGGGTCGCATTTCTTTCTTCAAAAAACCTACGGGTATTTAAAACGTTGTTAATGGCCAGCTGGCTGACGAAAAATTGAATCGTCTTTAATGGCAACAAGATGTATATGATATAATGAACCAAAATTCCACGAGCGCGCGTTGGCTATAACCATCTCATATCCAACAAGCGTGAGAAGAACAATTGTTTTATTAAAAGCGCTCACAAAACATAGAAAACTAAAATTAAATAAAAATATTAATAAAAACGCCCCAAAACAATACGCGTACCATAGTTGTCAAACATGGTATAAATACTGGTTCATATATCATGATGGCCACGCCAATGAAAACTCTTGAATTGCATAACTCGATGATCCAGTTTTCAATAACTGTTATTAACTATCACTAGCACGAATATCGTCGGTCTTTCTGGTATGGACCGAGTGAAACAAGGTTCGAACCAAAAACTCCTCGGACGATATTCATCCGGTACAGTCCTCTCGCTCCGTTAATAAGAAGTAAATAATAACGTTATGAAAACGCTATATATTAGTCCACCGTTATATAGTTCAGACATCTGTGAATCGTCACTACGTGTGCAAATACATGTGCAGATGGAAGATAAAGTAATATACGAAGAAAACGAAAAACCCCGATATTGGGGCATGACTTCAGTCAAAAACGAAACAAAAGAGGGAGAGAGGGAAGGCGAGTAATATAAGAATCTTTAGACGAATTCGTTGACGTTCCTTAATGCTGCGTTATACCTTGAAAGAGAAACACGCTAAAGAACCCAAAAAGCAAAGAAAAAACAAAGCAAAAGGAAGAGGAATGAAAAAGCCAATAAACAACAACAAAATAAGACAAACCGCAAAGTTCGGAACGACGTTTAATTCCATGGTGTGTATGATTCCAGTTGTTCTTAATAAATTAGGGCGCGCAAAGCGGTCGTCGACTATCACTTAAAATGTCCACGAGAAGAAACAAAACAATATTGCTTTTGTCTGACTTGCATCGTAAATGGATGTCAACTAGAGATCAAAATTGTCAGAGGACGAAAAAGAAAAAAAAAATTGCGCGAACATATCGGTCATCGCTTGTACAGCAATGCAACCTTTCGAAACTTGTTTGCTGACAGTGAAACCTTCACAGGGCCCAAACTATTCGGTCAATTTAAATTAGCATTGCAGCAAATTTCTTGAATCTCTTCAGGATTCAGAGAGCGGTCCTCACACCTAAAGCAAAGAGTAGAGAAAAAAACTGAAATACCCCCTTTCCCAAATTGCGTTGTTGGTTCCCTTGAGACCAGAAAAATAATACATGAAGCGAAGATAAATTAGCTAAATGGAATATATTAAAGTCTCCATTAGCTTTGAATTGCATTAAATTAAAAGAGGCTGGCTTACATAATGAAAAATGAAAAAAAGAAAATAAAGTAAAAGAATTAAAGAAGAAAAACGCTAATAATTGATACTTGATCAGTATTTTGGAAGTTAGACTTCTAAAATGGTTGATGATAAGACTCAATGCAATTGCGTAAGTAGCCCGATTGAGACCTTTAATTTAAAAAATTTGCATGTTCTTTATACAAATGTAAATACTACTTAATTGAACGGTAAGTTACGAGCCGTCTGTCATTCACCATGTATTAGTTAAAAGGTGTGCGATTCGGTCACAATTAGAAGAAAAAAACACGTAGAGATAAATTTTGAAAGATTTGCTAAACGGGTGACTTTGAGGTTTAACGCATTGAATAGCTAAATTAAAAATGGCTTCAGAAATTCTTCATTGCATTTCTGTTGTAAATTCATTATAAATTCTATTTGGTTGTATTTTTCAAAGAACAGTGCTACTCCATTGCTTATTTGCAAAGATAAAATCCAATTGCCCTGGAGTGGACCGTCAGAGAAATATTAAGAACATTACTAGCTTCTTATCAGCTACAATATTCTTCAGTGATTTACTAGAAAACATTATCTTATAAATTATGAACTAATTTAAAGTCGTGGGGACTGACTTTGTTAAGGACAGATGAAGAGAGATCCCGAACGGGGAGAAATATGGATGATTGTTTACCTAATCCATCGTTGCAATAAGAGAACTGACCTAAAATTAAAATAAATTTGCTTCATACTCACCCAAAAAAAGTCCAAAAACAACTGCTCCGCGGGACATTTAAGAAGCCTTCCTTTTTAGCTGGAGAAAGCTAACCACGAACACTGTTACGTCAAACCTATTTTGCACAAACAAATGATATAACCGCAATAGATTTTAGCAGGGGTGAAATATTTACGGATCAAATGCCCGTTGGTGGCGCAAAACTCGATCCTTGTAGTGTTATAAGCCTGCTTCCGAGTCGCGTCGATGACTAACTGCAGGTGATGATTCTCCGGCATACATTTTCCATGCCTACTAAAAAGGCAATTAAATAATTGTCATGTCACGTCATTGTATTGACTTAACGTCTTCAATGGGACAGTGTCATGGAAACCATGTCTGCGGGTGGCAGCGCAATATCTATCACACAGCTACTTTCATTTCAAAGTCATGATGATTTCAAAGTCATATTTTTAGGAAATCCTTATATCACGTTACGTTTTTTGTTTAGTATATATATAAGTAGTATTTGTGGCATAACTTATAGGTCCTTTTGTTCAGTGATACTGATTGTCTTCTTCAGTGCAAACAACAAATGATTGATAACAAAAAATATATAAAAGGATGGATATTTATTTATCTTTAATTTGGTCAAAATTTGCGTGGATTATACGTGCAATGTAGGTTATCTATTTTTTTTTTTCATCAGTTTAGGCAATTGACTGCATGGTTTCTTCTGTGGACGATACACCGCTTCGAATTTAATTAGAAAAGACCCTCAGAGAAAGCGCGCGGTAAAAGCCCTTGTTTAAAAATAACTAAAAATCTAAGTTACAATGTTTAGAGAGAAAACCAGTCCAGCCTTAGCTAGTTTTCATGCGGGCCCTCTGGTCGAGTTGGAATTTGGGACAGGGCTCTCGTTTTTGTGGAGGGAGGAAAACCGGAGTACACGACTAAAAACCTTAGGGGCAAAGCGAGAACCAACAACCTACTCAACCCTCATATGGCACCGGGCCGGAATCGAGTTTTGACGCTGTCTTACAGATTCTGTGTAGCTATCTCTGACAGTGGTAGACAAATTGAATGAATCTAAATTCTTGCGAGATTCGTAGGCTGAATATAAAGTCGTTTTTATTCCAGGTTGTTCTTGGCGTTGTTACTTAAACTCCCTTTTGTTGTTTGAGTGGCGTGCTTTCGACCATCTGTTTGTTCGGTTGCGTTGTGTTTGGGCGTTCGCTTGCTTTGCACTCGCTTGGCTACTTATTTCTCTTTTGTTTATTCAGTTTTTTTTTTATTGTTTGGATGGCGGAAATCTCTCTCTAATTTAAATTCCTATTAAAAGTTTCGTAATGCGTTAAAACATAGCGAGGGCCGAAACTCTTTTCCTTTCTAACGAGTGGGTAGCAGCAGCCGGAAAGAGTTATAGAAAAAATTCACTCGCTGGGTCAGCATTAGTCAGTCAGTCAGTCAGTCAGTTAATCAGTCAGTCAGTCACTCAGTCGGTCAGTCAGTCAGTCAGTCGTTAGGCCGTAAACAATTTTTGGTGGTAATTCCGCTGACCAGGGGATTTCGTGAGAGCTAGGGCCTACCATTGTCATCTTTTGCGTTTAGAGCCGAACAAGTGCTCCCAAATTAAGATGGATGGATGGATGGATGGATAGTTGGTGCCAATTTCCTCCCTTGCAGCCAGAGGCTGAATTGCAGAGGAACAGAGAGGTGAGATCGGACGCCAGCATATGAAGGCGCACTCTGCAGCCACTTCAGTCCATGTATGATCTCACCTTACCCACCCCAGACCAATGACCAGCACAAGTCAGATAGACCATGACACCGGGTTCTACGTCCCCTACTCTTTTCGAACAGTGTCATGCGTTCTTTGACGTCCCACAAGAACCAGATCAGTGAAGTGCTGTGAGACGGGGCTTACGGTTCATCGTCCTTATCCGAGAAGACTTGAATGTTTAACCATTTGTAGATGTAATTACAAAGGCAGCACATTCTCCTCAGTTATTTTAAGACCCTGAGTGTTGGTCCGGTCTGGGGCTCGAACCTTCGACCTCCCGCACAGCAGTCCGGCGCTTTCCCAATTGAGCTAACCGGGCGGCGGTTAAAAGATTATTTGGTATACAAAGGTGGTACACCAATTGCATAGTAACATTGTCTGCAGGAGAGCTGAGCATAAGGCCTACACGGGGGATTAACTTTCTCACCCTTAATACTCCAACAGCAGCTAACAACAGCCGAGACTGGGTTACTTACGTATTAACATGAAATATGAAGATTTAGCCAAGCCTAAAACCCGGAGCTCCCCAGTTATTTTTTGGAATGCTGTTACTAGTGGAAATAATCCAACGTGTATGCGAGGTAAATTGCGAACGATTTAATAGTTTCAGCCGGAATTAGGATAAAATCAGCAGATCGAGGTGTAAAGATCGTGTGATGATGGAAATAGAGCCATGATTTCAAGGATTTCTGGGAAGCCACCAAAAATCTTGATCACTTAACAGAACTCTCTTCTGTGCTTTTTGGTGGCATTTCTTGTCCTTTGGTCCTCTGGATCAAGCGTCCCGGATGCAATCTCTGGTCAGGGACATTGTGTTGTGTCCTTGGGCAAGACACCTCTACACTGGTGTACAAACGAGTACCAGCGAACATAATGTTGCATGAGGCTAACCCTGCAGTGGACAAGCATCGCAACCAGGGGAGGGTAAAAATACTCCTAGTCGCTATATGCTACAGAAACTTACCTGACAGAAACTGGAGATAAGTGACGACCTGATGGGCCACTTGCTATGTATGCAGACTTAAACTTATATACTGGGAACAGGAGCCATAATCGGGGACGGAGACCGCAAGCGCGCGCTATTTCTAGTATTGGGGTTGTCCCCATGATATGGGACAATAATTCTATTTTTAGAACAAATTGCGCCATCGCCTGCGGCACACGCGCGTACATGCTGCGAGGATTTTTGCGGATGTCGCGCGGGGGAAATGGCGTCCGAAATTCCGAAATTTTTCATGTTTTTGGCCCAGAACTCAACGCGTTTACGTCTGTTGGAATTTTTCTTTACTATTTTCGTCGTAAGCTGCTCCAGTTTGAGTGAAGTAAGACAGTGTCGAATTTAGGTATGTTCCGCTTCAAGCTTATATATATCGCTGACCAAGTTGTGTTCCGACGGATGCTTCTTTTACATGAACTGTACATTACTCCACTTTAAATTTCACATATGTTGAAGATTAACAGCTTTTCCATGACACAGCAAAAAACTAGCTGGATATATTTAGATATAGCAGAGCTTTAGGACTTCATAGTTTCCTAGCTCCTCTTGCCACACGCTTGCGAGCAATTTGCCAGTCTATCGCGACTGAAAAGTAAAACAAAATAATTGCTAGTTTGGTCAGTTTGAGTTTCGGCTGAATTGTAAGCAACGCTTGCTGTTTCATCAAGGCCCAATAACTTTACGTCCGTAGACACTGCTCAGTTTTATTCGTGTAAAACTCCACCAAATTCTCCGTTGTCGATGAATGAGAGCGCCCGCCGATGCTTGTTTTGTACAGTCAGTAAACATGACAAATTGTACTTGCGCCGCACTTTCGTGTGAAAACGTACATCGAACTCAAACAATAATTCTATGGTTTTTTAATATGTTTAAGATTGATAAATGTTTGAGAACATATTAAAAGCTAAGCTGAAAATATGTGAATAAAGCAGAAATAATCAGCAAAGTTACGTTGACGCTTTCTTTAATCAACTTCGAATAACGATTTCGATTTTGTTGATCGAGTTATCAAAACTCCTTTTTTATTTTCATTTTCGCAGTGTAAAACTTCACTATGCTTATGTTGAAGAAACCCACATGATGTTAGTAGCATTTTTTGCGTTCGTGAAATTTGTTGCAGCATCTCAGCACAAAAGATAACGAAAGAAATCTTTGTCAAGATTTGTTGACAATTAAAAACACCGACTCGGACTTGAAAGTGCACGTACTGCACTATGCAAATGAGCTAATTGTACGCGTCAGACTTTCCTTTCAAAAACTTTTGCAAACTCACCAAACAAGCAGAAACAATAAGAAACCATCAAAACAGGTTTTGGTTATGATTAACCATTGTCTGAGAAACTCACAAATTAACTCGATACCAGAGTAGAGAGTTTTCTTGCTATATTCTTAAGTCAGAACAAACGCAAAAACATACGCGTATGCTTACAACTAGCGCGACCAGACCTTATTATTCATTCCCAGCGCGAGATTGAAGTCTTGTTTTCGACCCTGAAAAACCCACCTTTTCCGTTGGCTCAGAGCATAAAACTACATATAGGCGCCCTGGTTCGTATTCCCTGCCTTATTCTCTGCCATCGCTGTGAAAAATACGCAAGATAATCCCTCAAGGTCTCTCAACTCTCACCATTTGATCACGCAACGCGACAACATCCACGCGAGAGCCCCCGACATGTGCGTGGATCCGCGCGGATATATGACGTCAGGATGGCGCAATTTTTTCTAAAAATAGAAAAATTGTCCCATATCATAGGTGCGCGTGGATCCCAAGACTTACGGTCTCCGTCCCCGATTATGGCTCCTGACTGGGAAGCGATTTCGTATCTGAAAGATTTTCTGGTGCGTCAGAACATCAGACTATACAGATATAAAATAACTGAAAACCAGGAGCCATAATCGGGGACGGAGACCGTAAGTCTCGGGATTCGCGCACACCTATGATATGGGACAATTTTTCTATTTTTAGAACAAATTGTATCCGCGCGGATTCACGCACATGTCGGGGGCTCTCGCGTGGATGTTGTGACATTGCGTGATCAAATGGTGAGAGTTGAGAGATTCTCTTGCGTGTTTTTCACAGCAATGGCAGGGAATAAGGCAGGGAATACGAACCAGGGCGCTTATATGTAGTTTTATGCTCTGAGCTAACGGAAAAGGTGGGTTTTTCAGGGTCGAAAACAAGACTTCAATCTCTTGCTTGGAATGAATAATAAGACCTGCTCACGCTAGTTGTAAGCATACGCGTATGTTTTTGCGTTTGTTGTGACTTAAGAATGCAGCAAGAAAACTCTCTACTCTGGTATCGAGTTAATTTATGACTTTCTCAGACAATGGTTAATCATAAACAAACCTGTTTTGATGGTTTCTTATTGTTTCTGCTTGTTTGGTGAGTTTGCAAAAGTTTTTGAAAGGAAAGTCTGACGCGTGCATTTAGCTCATTTGCATAGTGCGGCTCGTGCACTTTCAAGTCCGAGTCGGTGTTTTCAATTGTCAACAAATCTTGACAAAGATTTCTTTCGTTATCTTTTGTGCTGAGATGCTGCAACAAATTTCACGAACACAAAAAAGGCTACTAACATCATGTGTGTTTCTTCAACATAAGCATAGTGAAGTTTTACACTGTGAAAATGAAAATAGACAAGGAGTTTTGATAACTCGATCAACAAAATTGAAATCGTCATTCCAAGTTGATTAAAGAAAGCGTCATCGTAACTTTGCTGATTATTTCTGCTTTATTCACATATTTTCAGCTTAGCTTTTAATATGTTCTCAAACATTTATCAATCTTAAACATAACTTAAAACTATAGAGTTATTGTTTGAGTTCGATGTACGCTTTCACACGAAAGTGCGGCAGAAGTACAATTTGTCATGTTTACTAACTGTACAAAACACGCATCGGCGGGCGCTCTCATTCAACGACAACAGAGAATTTACTGGATTTTTACACAAGTAAAACTGAGCAGTATCTACGGACGTAAAGTTATTGGGCCTTGATGAAACGTCAAGCGTTGCTTACAATTCAAGCGAAACTCAAACTAGCAATTATTTTGTTTTACTTTTCGGTCGCGATAGATTGACAAATTCCTCGGAAGCGTGTGGCAAGAGGAGCTAGCTAGGAAACTATGAAGTCCTGAAGCTCTGCTATATCAAATATTTCCAGCTAGTTTTTTGCTGTGTACGGAACATATCTAAATTCGACACTGTCTTACTTCACTCAAACTGGAGAAGCTTACGACGAAAATACTTAAGCAAAATTCCAACAGACGTAAACGCGTTGAGTTCTGGGCCAAAAACATGAAAAATTTCGGGAATTTCGGACGCCATTTCCCCCGCGCGACATCCGCAAAAATCCTCGCAGCATGTACGCGCGTGTGCCGCAGGCGATGGCGCAATTTGTTCTAAAAATAGAATTATTGTCCCATATCATGGGGACAACCCCAATACTAGAAATGGCGCGCGCTTACGGTCTCCGTCCCCGATTATGGCTCCTGCTGAAAACATACTCTGGAGCAGCGGTTATTATCGTAATTCTAGGGCTGGTCTCTTCTTCAGTGGATTGGTTTACTAATTAAGCGAAAAGCTTGGGGATTGAGGTTGAATGTGGTAAGAATTTGTTCGTTGAAAGTTTCGGGCTATTTTGAAATTAACAATCTGATAGGAAACTGAAACATTCGTTTTTAGAAGAACGGATTGGCTCCTTCTGTCACTGGCGGATTACATAAATTTCTCCGTTCCCAGTCTTCCCACGCACGTTTGTACACGAATAGAAAAGGAGGCCCTTCAGAGATGAGAGTTTCTTTCATCCAAAAAGGACAGATGGGCTCTTCGTATAGGACCACAATGGTTTCGTGTTGGCTCGAAAACCTAGCCTGGCGGTCAAATTGAAACCAAACTATTTAGATTATAATAATCAACATAAAAATCGAGTTAATTTTTACTTAATTTGGGCCAATAGTGAAAAAGAACTTTAGTAACTAATAAGGAAATACATTCTGGTATAATCTGACTCAATTGTTAAGTTAGTTGTAACCTTAACGACAAAATGGAAACATGTAGGACCTTAAGCCCCTTAGGGCCAAATACGACCGTAGGTGTCTTCTTTAGCGAAGCATTACACCTTCCCTATCATCTAACTTGCTGTTTCTGATAGACGGATTAACTTCAACCTTCTTTAGCGAGGCATTACCACCTGTACTATCATGTAACTTGCTGTTTCTGTTAGACGGTTTAACTTTAATAAGAATAGTAATCGAATCTATAGCAAAATTCTCCATCGTGATTGGTTCTTCAGGCGTCTATTTGTCAGGTAACCGGCGCGCGATCACGTGAGTGTCCAATTATAGGTATCCGATTTGAACTTTTTGTAATTGGGTACCTGTAATTGGATACCCGCGTGACTCGCACGTCGATTACGCGCGCTTTAACGGCTTCCTTCGCACGCTTTCCACAGACGTTTTCGCTCAAAAGAAGTTCTCAAAAGACATTATGTAATTCCGAAACTTGTCATAGATACGATTAATTAGTAATTGGACATCGTATCGTACAATCGAGGGAGTGATCGTGCTCGTAATTTCGAATCGGCTACGCGCTTCGCGCTCGTCCGATTTTGAAATTACTCAAGCGATTACCTCCTGAACTGTACTCCACCCGGTCCAATTACTATCACTAATAATGATGATAATGATAATGATAATGATTACAATAATAATAATACATCGTATTAATATACGTTTATAAGTTCATTATAGTATTTATATAAGGTCCTAAGTTCATGGCGTTTTACAAACTTAGAAAAAATATACAAGCAAGTGAAAGATAACCAAAGTAAAAATAATTATATAACAATATCTAAAATAACTAAAAATTACCATACTTACAAAACAAAGAACGACTATTTAAAATATTTAGAATAGTAAATAAATAATCCCTTAATCTTCTTTAGTGGAGCATTACCACCCGTACTATCATCTAACTTGGTGTTTCTGTTAGACGGATTAACTTCAATATTCTTTAGCCAGGCATTACCTTCCGTACTATCATCTAACTTGCTGTTTCTGTTAGACGGATTAACTTCAATCTTCTTTAGCGAGGCATTACTACCTGTACAATCATCTAACTTGCTGTTTCTGTTAAACGGTTTAACTTCAATCTTCTTTAGCGAAGCGTTTCCGCTTGTACTATCATCTAACTTGCTGTTTTTGTTAGACGATTTAACTTCAATCTTCTTCAACGAGGCGTTTCCGATTGTACTATATTTTATCCCAGAGCTTCTTTTAGAACTGGCCCTATCATCAATAACTGGAAAAATCCCATGGATCTTTCTTTTGAAGCGATCCCTGATCTGCAAACACGTTTGAGACTGTGTGAATGGTTTAAATTTCCACAAGGGGTTTTTACAAGACAATTTTTAAAAAATGCGACAATAAAGAAGAAACGTGTAGAAAATGTGTATAGAAAACGAAGGAAACGCACACTGGATTGATAAAAGCTGAAAGCCACAGAGAGGCAAAGAAAGTTAGATTTCTTGCGAAACACTCGCAAAGGTTCAAAGACGCTCAAGTAGTTAAAAAAAGTTATGTTTTTCTATTTCTCCATCCTCAATTGAGAAGTTCATTGTAACAGCCACCAAGGCTAAGGAAAAAACGTCACTATCCCTCACAACTGTTTTCGTTGGAGATGGATGACAACCTGAGTTCAATATTTCAGATGTCTTTAGTTTAGTTTTCTCTTCTACTAGGCTGAAAAATATAGGTCAATATGAAACAGCTGAAATTTTTCTTACCTCGGTGTTTCTTACACAGTGAAGAAGAAAAATAAAGAAACCCTGTTGGATAAATGACAAAAATGGTTACCAGAGCCATAGTTAATAGAGGGAAATGGTTGAGGAGGCCAGTAAAAATGAAAGAAGCAAACAAACAGGCTAAGATTTATGTTGGAAGGCAACTGACCCTGCATGCACATCTTTTGTTTTATGCTTATTGATTGTATTTTGCCAGGTTTTGTGCAGGGTAAGTCCCCAAAATAGCAAACAAAAAATACCACAAAGAACTTTGCCAGGTTTCCCAACCATTTCCTTCTATTAACTACGCTAGAGCAAAACAGAGAGCTGTGGTTAACAATGACCTGAGTTGTGTTGAAGATCGTGAAAATGTAGGCGAATGCTTTATGAAGTGGCGACAGAAGACCAAACAACCACGTAAACCCCAACAGCGGAACCAATAACACACAAGCTTTTATACCGAGTCTGCAAATAAAGAAGACGTATTTTAGTTAAAGTAATTTATGGTCTGACAAGTACTTTGTACGCGTACGACCAACTTGACTATAGTGAGTCAGTATGATGACTGTTACTTGTGATCGCTGTGCAAGTGTAACTTCTCCTTGGTTATACTGAATCCGATATAGTTTGAAAGCGGACTCGGCGTGTTACATCTGGAGAGCGTTTTCGATCGTGACCATCAACGCCAGATTATTGAGAACGGAAGGCTAAAGATTAAAGCCTCGTCCATATTCAGCGAGACTACATGAGGCTAACAATCTATTTTAACTCAAAAACGTTGACTGCTACCTTATTTGTTCCGTCTTGCTATCCTTGGCTTGTTGCATGCTTGTCATCTCCTTGACAACTCGAGCGAGGATCAGTACGTTCGACTTGAAAAAAGGAGAACAAACAATAATCACATTTTTATATTTTGTCAATCATCATCATCGTCATCGTCCTTGTCCTCCTCGTAGTTAAGTTATCGTCATTATCATCATCATTACTGTTATCTTCATTGTAACATTCCTAATCCCCATCCAGCTCAAAATAGTTCAGTCTCTTTGCCTTATGTTATGTTCCATATCCCTAAAAGGAAATTATTGGCTGTTTATTTTGGCAGTGAAAATGACTAGAGTTAATTGTCTGATATCAAGCTCCTATAATATTGGCGTCGGGTGGCTCAAAGTTGCTTGCAATTGGGAGCTTTGTAATAGCCTTTTGATCCACGAAGTATTATTCCAAGCAACTCATTTCTGTATATAAATTAAAAGGTTATTTTAGACAGTGGTGCAAATAAGATTATGATTTCGTATTAAATTAAACGCCATGTCTATATGAATTAGACTTGACTTACCAGTTCAATCAGCACAACAAACACGATAAATATCCAGATCAGATTGTTAGCAGAAGACATCCAGCAGCTTGAATAAATAGAACAAAATGGAGCTTTTAACGCCTTGTCTTAGTCGAGTTTCATCCTGCATGCTCTGCCCTAACCAACAGTGGGGAGAGGGGAGGGTTGCTAGCCCCGTCGACTTTTCTTCCTTCTGTGATTATTTTTACCCAAAATAAGGGGGAGGGGGGGGGGGGGGGAGTGCCCCTCCTTTAGATCCGCCACTGACTAAGACCCCAATAAATTTGTATATGATGTCTTCGTGTACCCGAAAGAAAACTATTCAAGCAGTTGAGTAACTTAAATTTTAAACCATTGCTTGTGTTAGGCAAACGACCAACTGTACCGAAGCGCGAAAGGAATCTAGGGTAAAAGTGGGCCTATTAACTAATAGTGCCCTAGTAACTAATACTTAATTAAGATTCGCTATGGTGAGTGTTACTTCGACGAATAAAAACCCAAGAGACATATATTCATTGATTGAGACCTAACTATAATGCACTAGTTTTGCTTTGTAAACGCACTGAAGCCATAAAAAGGGTGATATATAGAGGATATTACATGGCTGTGCGGAGATACGAAATTTCTCATCGAGAAGAGAAATTTCGTATTTACATGTGAAGAGAACTTGTTATTTTCACGTGTGAAGATATCATGATTTCGCGCGAAAGCTCACCTGGTATTTCATAGTTTTTATAAGATAAAATGGGTTATGCATGCACAAGTTTGAGATGTTTGAAATTTTCTCGTCGTGTCTTGGAAAAAATCGCTTTAAACCCGATTACAATTTGTTTTCCTTTGATCAACTT
This sequence comes from Orbicella faveolata, assembly GCF_042242905.1. Taxonomy (NCBI): domain Eukaryota; kingdom Metazoa; phylum Cnidaria; class Anthozoa; order Scleractinia; family Merulinidae; genus Orbicella; species Orbicella faveolata. The sequence goes on along the minus strand of NW_028301563.1, from coordinate 6,152,708 downwards.
ACTTTAAATTTTTATCTTGGTGTTTTATAACATTTGGTGCGCGAGCAAAGGTACTCAGTCATAATTTTAGCTCTTCTGTGATAAATTATGTAGCAGAATTGCTGTAATAGTGTCATTTTTAAGTCAAGGGTTCTTCTCAGCCCTCGGTAACGTTTCAAATTAAGGTGGACACATTAAGTAATTAAACTGATTTTGGTATCACTTGGACGTTTTCGGCTACAGAAACAGAAGGGAAGTTCATTTGTTTTTACATAAGTGAAAACCCTGAATGAGATTTGCAATTTACTAGAATTCTTACTATTCCTCGCTGACAAAAGTCTCGACCCCATCTTTTCCTGCCGCGATACTCAGTGATAAGGCCACAACGAGGGCAGGGAAACCTGCCGATAAAAATAATACAACATCAACAACAACATGAAAATAAAATGAAAAAACACAAACACGAAAAGCAGTTTACGGTGATTCCACTTAAAAAGGAGTATTACGAAATTTATTAAACTTCGTCCAGTTGTCAATCATGTTATGTATATTAGAAAAATGCAATAAAAAACAGGGGTCACCGTACTTGTTTTGGCACAACATGGATGACCTTTACAGCAACTTTGCGAACGACGAGGTTGTCATTAGTTAACCTTAGTTAGCAGAAACGGGGCGCTAGAAATTCCAAGAAAAGCACTTATTGGATTAATAATTTAGTAGAAAAGTTACACAAAATAAACCCTAAAGTTACATTTTAAACCGTGTTAGTTAAACAAGAATTACGATTATACTCCAAACCCAAATTCCGGCACTACCTAAAGACGTGCTCTCTACAGCGTTAAAATCAAAATATTTTTAAGTAGAATTTTAAACTCTTTTTTCAAATCCAGATATATTGTAGATAACTTTGTGTAATTTAGATTCCTGTATTAAAACGTGGGGGTCACGGTGCTCGTTTAAGAGAAGACGAGCATTTATTTCGCTGTCGAACTTAGCTTGAAAGAAACCTCTTACGTTTGGTACGCGCACGCACTAATGTACGCGCGCCAATGACGCGAAAATCGTGCGCAGTAGGGATGCGCAATGCAATACAGAGGAATCACCTTAAATGCTTTCGTAAGACCACGTCAATGATCGCTTATGTGGAAAACTAATGTAACAAATCTATCAGTGCTGGCAAGAGCAAGGACCTCTTCCACTACCTCTCTGGTTTTCATTTTATAGACTCAGAGAAAACCAACACTGTAATCCGCTGTTTTACAAGTGGTATATACACCTCATACTGACCGAGAAGACGAGGCTAGTAAGATATTTATCATTTCTTTACGGTGTGTGTCTGACAGGTTTGGGAAATGATCTCTATTCACGAGGAACAGCTTGAAATAACTGACGCACTTCGAAAGCTAAACGAGTCAATTCGAAATCGTTTCATGTCGTTCGCACGTTTAAATACAGAATTTAAAGCAAACGAAAGTTTTAAAACTTTTGCTTGCCATGAAAGTTAAGAACACCTGGCGATAAGCCATTTAATCAATTAAAGCATTCCGAAACAAGTGGATATTGCAGAATAACCTAATAATCTGTACATGCATAACAATACAATATCAGTGCAACTGTTTAAAATTGACCTCATTTCAGTTTGACTAGTTTGTAATTAACGTATTACTAGGCCTACCCCATGACACAGCGTGGCAAATTTTCAGCTTGTTACTAACGTTGTAAACTTGAACAATAAACAAGTAAAGGTAGATTCCCTCGACGAGCATCCAACAGAAAGCGGCCATGAGGAAGTACTGCACAAGAGCTGCTACTGTAATACATGCTCCCTAGACAAAACATAAGCTAGTTACCAATTAGAGGAGATAGTAAATGCCATACAGGTTGCATGTAACTAACTAAAAGCTATTTCGTATGCGGACGGTGTAATCACTGGAAAATGACTTTCCATTCTATTTTCGGACATTCCTATCGAAATTTTTCGTTGAACAATAAGCGCCTTAGCACCTATAATAGATACCACAAACAGGAATTAGTGCGTTAAGTGGCGCGGTAGCCATGGCCACGACTCAAAAAATTCCGGATCCAGTTCCTGGCAGGATAATTTAAATGGGTGCGGAAGAGTTTTTGGTGGAGGGGGATGGGGGTGGGGGGCTGCGAATAGCTAGCAAAACGGCAGGACCCATGAGTATTGTTACTCACAGATGTGTTGCTCAAAAAAATAATAAAATAATTATAAAATGCTACTAGAGTGCCACTTAAACACGAGTTATAGCTGTGGGTACAGCTATACTGGTTCATCTAGATCTTGTTCGGATTGGCAACTGAATCTGGTTCTTTATCCCCGGCATACCTTCACACGTTTTACCTTGTTTTCAGTTGCACCAATTCCAGCAAGAAATACAATTTGCCCTGCACCAAGGGAAGCCACAAGACTCACTCGGATCTGTGATAAAGGTCCCTCCATATCTCTAATTAAAAATAATTCAATAATTAAACAAATGGAGTTTTAGTCAATGTTTTAAAAGTCAAAATATGTCGATCTTATTTGGCTATCATAAATGAGCTCTAGCTGTAAGGTAATTACGGAGAAGTGCTAACTAGAGCTTTACAGATCGCGCGTCATAACTTTGGAGGCGGGACTTTCGCTTTCATTTGGGAGCAGCGAATTGTAATTTAACAAACTGACGTCAGTTTTTACGCGTCTTCCCTGTTATCGATCATGAATTTCGTTATAACATCGTCGAAGGGATCCTCAGACTAACTTTGACTCTGTTATGGCGAAATTCATTGTCAATAGAGACCTTAAGGTCCACATTTACCGCAAACGTCTAACTGCGGTTTGAGGTTAGACATTTGCCGTTCGGACGTTAGCCGATTTAGATCGGAGTAACCTGGAGAGAGAGTAGAAACCATCCTGTCAACTGAATGCATTGGAAATTGTCAAAACTACGCCTAAAAATATAGAACAAAAAATTGTAGGTTTTCTAGCATGTGTAGCTTTCTAAAAAAATAAAGCGTCATAAAACACGCATTCAACTTAAGCAGCTTCCATATTTGATTTCTTCTTGGGATCAGATCCTTTCTACAAACAACAACAGAAGGCTAAGTAATTGTTTATTTGCCTAATAATTACAACCAAGTTGTAGACAAAGTGTTACTTTATTTGATTTCGGCATTTGCGCGTGGTATAAAATAAAATTCAGGAAATAACGCTTAAGGTAAATGACTTACGCAAAAACCCACCAAAAAAACCCTCTTGACGTTCGAAACGCGAGTCGACACGTCTGGCTTTGGTCACGTGACCCCTAGCCGTTTACTGTTTGCGGTAAATGGGGATCTAAAAGTCTCTAATAGCAGGACAGACGCGCGAAAAACTGACGTCAATTTGTCTTTTACAATAACAAATTGTCAAATATCTCGCTCTCGCACGCTGCGTCAACATTGTATAAATTATAAAATTATGCGTCTGTCTTGCTTATTGACAATGAAAAGTAGCCGATCAGCGCGCAGAATTTCTGCAGTTAATGTAAAAAGTGATCGTGACTCCATTCTTAGAACGAGGAAGGACCTCTACCCTTCTGGCGCTTTCGCCAACTAAAATAGTGGGCGCGGGAAGCAGCTGTGCTCTTCAAGATTATCCAGAAAGAAAATTATCCAGATGTTACCGAAATGGTTAAAACATATGAAATATACCTACGTGAGAAAAACGTAGCCGAGAATTGTTAGGCCGATTCCAATCAAAGAAAGAGCCAGACCCAGGTATGCCAGAATTTCCAGAGCCATATGGTCTGTCTGCGTAATATAAACACGAAAAAAAAAAAAAAAAAAAAAAAGAAAAAAAGAAAAACATTGATGCACATGATTGTCGTCAAAAATCAGTAAATAATTAAAAAGCCCCTAAAATTTATAATTCCCAAAGTACAGACATGATCGTGATTTATCTAAGTACCATCACTTTAGCTGATAAATATATATCAGGAACAGAAAGTTGACCATCTAAAGTTTGCTCATCTTTGAAACATTGTCTTATTTTTGTCTAAGGAACACTCGATATAAATTGAAATATAACTAACAAAGAAAGACGAGCGAAATTTTCAAAAACCATCACTAGCCCTGGATGAGCTCAGTACTGATATGCCCATGTATGACTTCGGATTTTCCAGTATTTTCTATTCTAGTTCCCATAATTTCACATGCATTAGAAAATGAGAGATAATCAAATAACTGACACATAGGCGTTTCAATACGACAGTCAAATTACACCCTGTGTTAACCATTTTACAGACAGTTGAATACGAATGCGTGAGTAACAAACCAGAGGTTTGAGATGGAATAAAAAAATTAGGTAAGTATGAAATAAATTGTGAGCTACGAAAGGAGAGAAAAGACGGAGAACTGAAGAAAAAGTTGCATCTTGGGTGGTACCTGAGATATGGTGTGATCTTCACAATCGGCATCAAACTGCATCAGAACAGCGAAATGGGTCAAATGACTACAGCTGCATTCTGTTTGTGAGTTGTCCATCGACTTTACACGACATCCTTCCTCTGACCAACCTAAGGGGCTGCGATCAATGATATCAATGATAAATTATGTTGTTACTGGCTTAAAACTTTAACAGGACGTTTGGGTTGCTGCTACAATCTTCTTTAGCTAAAAATGAGATACCCAGTTAATTAACTTAGATGGCCAAGAGATTGATCATCCCTTGCGATGGAGTCTAAAATACGCTAGGGCTACCAAAGCCCTCCATCGGTGATATTTTCATCGCTTGAATCAAGAAACCCCCCAGAAATTCATGTCTTTGTACACAGACCACCCCCCTTGAAAAACATTCTTTGATTCCAAATACTAACATAAGTAATGCCGATTCTATATAGTACGTGACAAGACTCCCTAACTTTATTTTTCAGAATATAGAGGGCCACAACAAAAAGAAACGAAATCGAAATCTTGAATTTATAGGAAACTTGTTACTCCTCCTGTTTGAGGTGCTAGAAAGAGACAACCGAATATTTACGCTATACATGAATACTTGAACGTATGACTACCGCATATTTGTATTTACTTGTTTTCTGACATGATTAAAGAGACGCAATCTCTTTTTAACGTCGCAGCCTGAAAACAAACAAAAAGTGAAAAATGTAGACGCAAACATGTGTCAATCGAAGTAATAATAACAACATGAAGATATGTTTTTTTATATATATGTGATATTTATGATATATGGTATTAAGTATGTGTACAAGCGCGCAAATGATCCCGGACCGGAAATGGTCGCCTTGCCATAAAATCTGGAAATACGAGGACTCAGGAATTTGGACAGTGGATTTAAAATTTATGCAATAGCTTTTTTATTGCTGTGAAACTCAGAAGGCAGTGAACATTTGGATTTCAGTGATTCCAAAAGGTTATTTTGGTACTGAACCAATCACAATAAAGTTAAGGTCACGCGAAAAAACCTCAAACTCACAACCAATAGGCCACGTATATCAGTATTTTAACATCGATCCGAGGCTTTCGGGTCAAAATTGCAATTTTTTTAAGTTTCCTTTGTCTTTTAATTCCAAAAGAGACTTGGATATTAGGAAAACACCACCAAACATAGAAGTTTGTCCTGAAAACCTCAGAGCCATGTTAGAACATTGATATATCGAACGTGGCCTATTACGGCTGGTGTTTGCGGTTTACTTTTCTCACGCTTAATTGGCTTTTTCCTTGCTACACAATAATAATCCTTAAATATTTCTGGTATTTACGGTTTTCTGAATTTCATAGTAATAATACAATATTTTGATAGAACAGTTACTATATATGAAACGCAAGAAAATGTGCAGTATGATCGATTTGAATGCAAATTTCACAACTTTAAAAGTGATTTCTCAAAGGCAATAATTCATCCAGTTTAAACAAAGGAAATTATGACCGTGACGGCGTTGGATATCTAGTCTTAATTAGCATAGATTTTTACGATTTTAATTCTCCGTTTTCTCCTCAGTTTCAGTTTCGATTGAGAAGATATATCAAACACTCAAGGCAGTGTTTGACTACATTTCCAAACACCTCGAAGTTCGTCAAACATACTCTGCTACGCGTCGTATTTTTAACTCTCTTCTCGGTGTTTGGAAATGTGGTCAAACACTGTCTTTCGTTTATGATATATTAAATCCAACGTCACGAAATCCGATCCTGTGTTTGAAATTGCTAGTTTAGCTAGATCCTTCCCTGAATGACTTTATTGGGTTCGGGCCTGAGATGTATGATAAAACAGGATATTTACTATGTCCTCAAATTTGGAGACAACTGAGAATTCCCAAGTGTATTGACTACATTTTTACTACGGTAACTAGCACGAACGAATCTTAGGCGCTTTCGTGGGAGCCCGTGGCTATCTAGGACGCAAGTATAGGAAGAACAGTGTACAGGGAAAAGTTCTAAGTGGTTAATTAGATGGCAGAGGCATCTTCGAAGATTCATGTTTCTTTTCGCAGTGCGTTTCCTAAGCGAAAAATTTATGCAGTCGACACGTGTCAATTTAGTATTTTGCGCAGAATATATGCTACACGTTTTTTATTGCTGCTTCTATGCCCGAGGTACTTGTCTTTTCTTCATCTAGGATAATTAAGACAATATATATCCATCCATAGACTTTTCATGGAGTCCACGCCATTCCGAACCTTTTGCTTTGGAATCAGTTCCGGTCCCGGGATCATTTGCGCTACAATTTGGGGATCATTTGCTGTTCGGGGATCATTTGCGGGCCTGAACATATCTGATCTTTCATACATTCACTCGTATAACAACAGAAACTACAACAACAAAAGCCTTAACAAACAGTCTAAAGTCGCTGTAGTCACCGGTTTTTTGAACACACCTTTACCTCTAAGTTCCTGAAAGTCAAGGTAATATTTTCTTTCAGCGTCACTGGCGGAGGGGTTATTCTAGCAGACATTATGATAGTGTTAAGATGTCTGTTGAAAAGAGGGGTGAAAGCTTTTAGTAGAGGCAAATCGTAATCGTAAAGTTGTTTATCGGAAAACAAAAAAAATATCGATTTCTTCCGTCAAGATAAATCCAATTTTTCAAAGAATAATAGTTATTACAAAGCTTTATGAATCAATCTTAGGAGCAGAGTTTCCAGAACTAACATTTTTTAACAATTCGCCAAACACTGTAACGTAACGCTGAACTAACAAGGTACAGGGTATACAGTTTGCAAACTTCCAAACTCAGGTCGTACCGATATTTCATGAACGGGAAAACGTTATGAGCATACTCACACGCATAAAAAAAACATAAATATGACATAAAACCAAAAAAATCCGGCATTTTTTCCAACGAACCTGGTTTTGTTTTTGTTTTGGGTATCAGAGTGGTTTGTTAGAAAGATTTGATGAAGATCTTTGTACATCACTCCCACCACCACTGAACCTATGAATTATAGAGAAGAAAAATAAGACTGTCTGTATTCTTAAATAACAAAATATTAAGGGGCAATGAGATAGATATATGAATATCACTCATGGTAAGTTAAACTAGCGCTTTGCAAAAAAGGGAACACATGTTATTGCGTGGTCTCGACAAATAATGGTTTCTCGGCATGCCTGGTAACAATAAAGAAGTCTGAAACGAATAACAAAAGTGACTGTAAGCCAAGTTTTGCATAGGCCGAATTTGCAATTGGTTCTTCTCAGAATCGGGTCTTTGTTGAATTGTCACTAAACAAGTTTCTAACTTCTTAGGTGCTCAGTTCATATGCTTAAATTATCACCGATTTCTTATCTATCAGCTACAATTCAGCCCACTGATTTCTTACCAGTGGCCAGTAAATTTTGCATATCTCAGTACTCAGCTATGAGTTAAGAAATGCGTTATTTTTTAGCTGACAAGTAAAATTCCCAGCTAATCTATCATTACAGGTTAACGCTATCATGATCCTCGTTCGTAATTTTCACTGCTCTTTACATTATCCTTTGTTGATTTAAATTACTACTGTATTATCATTCAAACCGTTGAGGAAGTTTTCTGCAGGGATTTGAACAAAGTTCTGTCCTTTGGTTTCTTGGAGAAGAAATTCGCTCTCATTTTGATAAAAAATTTTCCTGAGTTGCAAATCTAAATAAAACAAATAACAAAAAATGTAAATGGTTAGTCAAGACAGGTCTGTGTACACGCAATTCAGTTTTCGTAACAACAACCTAGGTTGGATGGCGAATCCAAACGTGACCACAAGCTACTTGTAAGTGGATAGAAACGGTATATGGAGGCTGCGTGGCCTGATGGTTGGGGCGATGGATTTGCCCTGGGCTCAAATCACCCTCACTGTCTCTAGATGGATTTGTGTTTGGTGGACCGGAATTCAAATCCTTCACGTCTTGAAAGTGGCCAGCTAGTCAGGCTACAACAAGCTGGGATTTTCAAACAAGTTTTCAGTTTAATTTACGATATTTGTTTCCTTATTTATAGTGCCCCCGATAATGATTCTAAAATATCGTGATTCATTTATTTTGTGTTTGATGAAGATAGTATTTGGCAGGTTTAAAATCACTTTAAAGGACCCTAATCATACAGCCTCCGCAATTTTCGATGCGATCGAAATCATTGAAATTGCATGGTGAAATCTTATTGCTTCACTGTGAGTTGTGTTGCTGAAAGTATGTTTAATTATCTTTAGTAGTTTCACAGTCATTTCCTTCGTATCGACATGCTCCAAATAAAATTTAATAGCCAAGCTTTCGCGTGTAAACGAAAACCAAGGTGTGTCTGACTAGGGCCCTTTAACCAATTGGAAACGGACAAAATTCGATAACTAAGGTAATTAATTTTACTTACCAGCATGTGTCGTGTTAAACTGGATCTGAGGTGTTGTGGGATTAAGGTGATACTGTGCAAATTTCAACATGAATTGCTCCAAGGCAGTGGATGCGAGAAAAACCTCTTTCATCTTTTCTTGCTGGGTCGTGTTTGTACCAGAACGGGATGATTCGTTTGAATTCTGGTTGATCCAAGCATCAAAAAGTTTTACTGCAACCTAAAGAAAAGACCAATTTTGCCTTGATTTGGGGGACACAATACTTCGCATAACAAAAGTTAAGCAAATGCCAAATAGTGTTACATATTTTATTCTCACTCGTCACGTTTAAAGAAAGGATCAATCATAACTGTTCTTGATAAGTTTAACGATTTTTTTCTCCGTTTTATCTTTAGTTTTAGTTTCGATCTGGAAGATACATCAAACAATCAAGACAGTGTTTCACCACTTTCCAAGCACCACGAAGTTCGTCAAAATTCTCTGCTACGCGAGTTATTGTTAACTCTCTTCTTGTTTTTTTTTTGGAAATGTAGTAAAATACGGTCTCTTGTACGTGTTTGACGTATTACAGGAATACATTTATGTCGTTCTTATGCAGTTTTTTTGCAGGCACCGCGAAAATTCAGCCGTGAATCATGGGCTGACTGTACCGTTTGACCTTCACATATTACCTGTAAAGAGTCTCTCTGTTGAACGGATTTCATCATCTGCGAAAAAAAATGCACTTTCTGTTAGAATCCCTTTATTAAGCTAGAGGTATACTATGAAAATGAATACAAAGGAATACCTCTTCCAACAAGTCATCTTCTTCCTCAAATCTATCATCAATATCCGGTGAGATAACTATGCGTGGAAGACAAAATCAGAAGCACAATCTACACCGAATATAACTCTAAAAATATATAGATAATAATAATAATAATAATAATAATAATAATAATAATACTGTATTTATATAGCGCTATTTCTATCACTATCCAATAGTGCTTTACAGTGAGTTTAAAAATATCTCACCAATAAAAATTAATAAAAAACGTAGAAATATCTAAAACGTGAGTAAAATAAACTAACTAAATAAAATAACTAAGCTATAAAAATCAGAATAACGACTTGGAATAATAAAACCTTAAAACCTTAAAAGCGGAGCTTCCGATTGCAATAATTAACCATAAAGGAGAAAGAGGATTTGTTCTTCTTGAATCAGAAACTCAAAAAAAGTTCAGTTATGAGCGTGTAATTATTTAGCGTGTGGTTTTGATATTTTTTCTAGTGAAATTTTAATAAACTTTACCCAATAAGACTTACAAGCGTAACCAAAATTGTAGAAATTAAGTACCCAATAAGACTTACAAGCGTAACCAAAATTGTAGAAATTAAGTACCCAATATGTTAGGGACTTTCCAAGAGAGGATTGTGTAAGAAATGTTTCGGAAAAAAAGTCAACAACGCGCCAGGGGTAAATTTGCGCCGAAATTTTGGCTTTAAGATGTTATAAGATTTCCACGAAACCGGCCATTCGCCGCCGAACCAGTTCTTACCAAAGACAGCCCCGAAGCCTACTGAGCCAGCTGCATCGGTATAAAGTTCAAGGGTATGCGACGTTTCCCATGTATGGTCGAGAAAAAATGATTTGCCGTTGAACTCGTCTAAAAACTGAATTCACAAAAGGAGATCCTGTTTCGAGCCTTTACACAAACGGATATGATGGTGTGGATGTCGTGCGCCCTTGGTAAGATCGATCAGGAGGCGAAGAAAAGCACGGCCCGGGACAATAACTTGACAAGTAAAATTTAGTAAGCGTATTAAAGACTGAAGTTCTTTTAGCTTGACTGTGCGACGTTTATAAAAATTGTGCAAGAGCATGCGGCATTTTTGAAGCTTTTCGTCTGGTAGTCGCGCTTCTTTTCTCACGGAATCGAGAGTAATGCCTGCAAATTGCAATACTGTATCAGGGCCGACGGTTTTTTCCGGAGCTAGAGGTACTCCGAGGTGATGGCATAGAGAAATAAGTTGCCCAAGTCGGCCTCGCACCGGTCTTTGGTCTTTGCAATAAACAAAAAATCGTCTAATATGTGCAAAACAGATGAGGCACCCAGACGATGAGTAGCCAACCATTCCAGTGCGGTACTAAAAGCTTCAAAAATGTTGCATGAAGAAGAAAGCCTCATGGGTAGGCACCGATCAAAGTAATACAAATTGTCGAACTTCATACAAAGCAAGAAATAGTTTGCAGGATGAATTGGTATAATACGAAAAGCCGATTTAATGTCCGTTTTAGCTAGAAAACAACCCTCCCCGGTGGCCTTAATGGCTGTGATCGCATCACTAACGGATGCGTATTTGAGAGAGGAACAATAGTCAGCAATAGCATCATTAACAGAATTTCCTTTTGGATAGGATAAATGATGAATCAAACGAAATTCAGACGGGTCTTTCTTGGGTACAACGCCCAAAGGAGAGGTACGAAAGCTCGCCAAAGGGGGAGTTCTAAAAGGACCCACTATTCGGCCTGCGTCGCATTCCTTGACAAATTTTCCTTGCGAGATACCGAGGGTACGAGGGCCAAGGGAAGAAGGCCGAATTGCTCGAGAGAAATATCTTTTATCCTTGAGGGAACGCCGCCTCTCTCCCCTGGGGTGATACTTGACACAAACCAGACCTACGGACCATTGTGTGACCGTCATGGCTCGACATAAATAACATTATGCGTGAACATAATGTTTGGTTATTTTTCCAGGTTTTGGGCTTGCGTACGGACGGACAATCATGTGACAACCAAAATTTTTTCGATCGATGGGTTACCAAATTTTCTAAGGTATGGAGCTCCGCGAGCCTTCGGCGCGCAGGAGCTCCGCTACAACAGCGGCAAGGCTTAAAAAATAACAGATTTTCCAATTAAATCAGGTTGGCAGATTAACAAAAACCTCTTTCTTCTTCTCAATAACGTATTTCAGGGCGTTTTTCTGATACTCATTGAGACTTTTAAACCCACAAACATCGTAAACTTTACTGAATGTAGGATCCACATTATCCGCCGTTGCTATTGAAGTTTGAGGTAGTTCTGGGGTTATTTGAGCTAACTTGTGATTGGCTTAGAATTCTGAGACCGATATGACCGATAAGCGTACTGAATAGATCTAGACAATTGCGAAATTCGAAGGTAAAATATAATTTCATTTTTTACGTAGTGTTGTCCTCGGGGTCTTCGTCAACATTTCTTAAGCTCCCTATTTTTCGGCGGAGACAAGCGACAGCCGGAAATACGTCTGCATTCGCAGGTCCTGCTTAGCCAACTTGAGATTTTAATTAGTCACTGCTCTATTAGGTGAAAAAGTGAAGTGAAGTCTGAGTTCAGACCTAGTGGCCAATCACGACTATCCTGAGTGTCAGACGGTTTTATTTTTCGTGTCGAAGTCGCTATAAGTGAGCTGCGAAAAAAATCCTCTGGCACCAAGGGTATATCACTACAGGCTGGCGCTTATCTTCGGTTTCGGTAGAAATAAGCGACTAGGAGTAGGAGGTATCTCTATCTCCTCCTCCCCTCTTCTCTTTTTAATCCCTCGCAGGGCTAGCCCAGCTTTAAATTCGCCAGTGCCCATTTATATACATACACGTCAGTGGGCCAGGCCTTAAACCTGGACCACTGCATCCGGAGTCCAACGTACCAGCCATTAGCTGCCAGTGCGTATCAAAATTTACTTTGTTGACGGCCATTTAGAGGGCATATTTTTCTTTCCACAACATACGCCAATGCTAAGTTGACTGGAACAGTCTTTTTTCACGGTTAGCTTTTCTCGTTTGCATTACAACAAAATCCAAGATGGACGCGAAACAATTTCGGACAGAAAGCACAAAATTGCCCGAAATTGACTTACCACGATGTTGGATCATACTGTATTGTAAATGATAAAAGTTAACCGTGGAAAAGGTTATTATCGAGACAAATGCGAAACCATACGTTACAAGCCAAAGCCTAGTTTTGTGTTAGATATCCTTCGTTTATCTCTATTTAACGTCAAGCTAAATTCGATACCGGCAAATGATTCTGTTCTGGGTCGCTGGCAAAAGTTGGAGTAAAAGTTCCTGGTATTTGCCCGCTTGCGTATGTATACCAAGATTATCTAAAACAAGGAGATCCTTTCTATGCAAAACTTTGTGAAAGCGATGTTCGTCTCGTCTCCGTTTCATTTTCACAGGAGAATTAGGTCACTTACCGCGACAACTGCAGTTTTCAAGAGCGGTGATAGTTTCATTTAATTGTTGAATCACTTTCTCTAGACAGGGCAAAGAACTTGAAAATCTTGCTTCCACCATGAAAGTAAACAGCGCGAGAAAAGCGAACAATACGATCCACTTTCGAGAAGCCATTTCTGAAAAATGTAACCAACAAAGAACATATATACATACTGAGTTATTGTTATTACTAGAGTGGGACTGGGTCGAGGTCTCGGTTGCTATTAATACAGTCAAACCTTCAAATGGTTGTTGATAGGAAAAAATGTAGGCACCGTTGAATATATATATTTCATGTAAATCACTAGTGTTATGGGAGAATGCCCCCGAAGACTGCGTGAAACAAAAAAAAATGTGTTACATGACTGAGAAATGAAAAACCTTTACATTTCGCTCAGAGATACCCTATGATGAATTTTGAGATGTGATATGACTTTTTGCTCAGGTCTGCTTTTATTCTCCAGAAATTTCGCAAAAACTATAAACGACGCCGATGGCCACAAAATGGCGGACATTAGTAAAAACAGAAGATTTTCGCTTTGGAAAATTACAAAAGGAAGCAGGCTCCGTAACTTTGGATATTTGTGTAGCAGCGCTATTAGGCATTGGAACCAGGATTTTTCCACTTAATTCGGAATTCACAGTGCGCGTGGTTAAAAAATCTCATTCTAGAACAGTTTTTCATAAAATATTTTTCCTCTGTGGTATAGCCCAGAAGCACTTGAGATTAAGATTGTGATTAGTCGAAATGTTTTTCCTTTCAAGGTTATAAAAAATATTTTGGGGCTTCTTACTACTGTATGAAAAATAATAATAATAAAAAAAACACGCTCTATTTCGCGTAATTAAATTACAACTTCGAATTGTCAACAACCGCAAATAATCGAATTAGAGTCGCTATTATTGAAAGAAAAATTCAAAGAAAACCTAGTGCAATGAAACGTAACAACCAAAATAAAGCACCCAAATAAAATTAGACTTTAAGGCTGGTTTTCAGTAGCGACGGAGTCGTAAATTCCTCTTACTAACCGAGCTCGAGGGCCGTACTTACCTCTTATTAACCGAGCAGAAGTCTGAATGGGAGAATCTTGACCGAGGTTGTGAGTATAGACCGAACGCAGTGAGGTCTGTAAACACTACCGAGGTCAAGATTCTCCTAACTCGGTTAATAAGATGTTTATCATATGGCAAATAAGAACAATTTAATTCGTGTCATGTAAGTGGTTTGTACTAGCTGACATTTTGCTTGCCAACGGCGATGAGCTGAATTTAATTCTGCCAAAGTTTGCTCATCCTCTTTATTTTTTTTTCATCTGGCTTTTTGACACTTCCATAAATATATATTGTTAGATGAAAATAGTCAATGATTTTGCATTTCAGTTTACAACTTTTTCACTTCAAAACATCACCGGTTTAGATGGTAAAATCTAGATCGCTTTCAATATCGATTTCCGCCAATCAAATTCGTGAATTTGGTAGTTCCCAGTCCTTTTGAGACAGAGCCATATAATAATAGCGCTCATGAGCTAGTAAAAATCGAAAATCGGAGTCCCAAGCGGAGTCATAAGCTCGACGGAATCGGAGTCGGAAGAATCAGAACGTTTCCATTTCTTCCGATTCCGTTTACGACTCCGTGGCTCATGATCCAGTGAAAACTTGGATGTCGGAGTCGGAAGCAGAAGCGGAAGAACAAACCAATCAGAAGGCCCGGAATCGAGTATTGCGATTGGTTTATTCTTCCGCTTCTCCTTCTTACTCCCAACAATGTTCTCACTAGATCGTAAGCGATAGGGTCATAAGCAGAATCGGTTTTCTGCTTCCGACTCCGTCGGTTTGATTTTCACTAGATCGCACTGAGGGATCACTCCACACTTCTGATTAAGACTCCGACTACAACTCCGTTGCTAGTGAAAACCAGCCTTTAGCGATTTTTTGCAAAGCAGCAAAGCAGAACCCGATTACTGTAATTTTGTCGGAGGTTTTCAAACTGAACTGAGACTAGTTCGTGTATGTGGTCTAACTCCGCGGTTATGTCTGTACTACGATCGTTTTAACTTTCAGTAGATGTAAGTATGTCTTTTTACTTATGCAGTTGGATTGTCCTGCAAGTTGAACTTTTCAAAGTTTCTTCACAGCAAGGATTTTGTTTGATAATAACACACTTGCATCGCGTCTTGATGGCGAAAAAAAAAATGTAAAAGGCATTTGCAGAAAAATATACAGAAGAAAAGCACTGCAATAATTGAGACTCTTTACCTTCAAATCTTCTTTTTCTCCTGAATATATTCTATCACCAATTATTTGCACCACACCTACGATTTCAACTGCCTAATGCAGTCTTCATTAGAGTAAATAGGCTGTTAAAACTGCACGCGTCATCCCGCTTTTAAAAGTATCAAATTTAACTTTCGCGCGCGCATAATTACTCTACCGCACGCGCTGAGACAAGTCGTCAGAAGTAATATGGCGCGTGCAGCTGTAACAGAGCATTTACACTGATTCGTCTTCCTTGGTGATCTCTTGTTATCAATTCTCTAATTTTTCTTTAAAAAAAGAGGGAAAAATCCCGACCGAAATGATAAATTGTGTGCTGGGAACGAAAACGTGTGTGAAGTTGATATGTCACGCCATGCAATTCTCCGGTAGCATATCTACCACGCTGCCCGAACAGATCGCAGTTTTAAACCACCACAATTGAATTTTTTGCCCGTCGTTGTTTTAGAAAAAGATAGAGAGTCGAAAAAAATGGTCAAAAAAGAAGAAGTAAAAGTTTCTCCGTTATAACTGTCAAATTTAGTGCAAGTTTGGATTGCAAAGCTGCGGTTCATCAGTGCTTAAGGACGGTGCTTACTAAATACAAAGGTTTTGCGCCAGATTAGGACCATGCGGAAAAAGTAGATCTGTGCAAGGGCTACTGGAATCCGTAAAGAAAAATGGGGCTAGCCACGCATTTTTTCGAGATATTTAGCCTTAAATCTCGACAAAATGCTGACATCAGCATTTTTCTGAAAAAAGAGGGAAAGGATATTTCTTCACAGATTTCCTTAGAATTCGCCTTTTCGTCTCTCCTTGCTCGCACCATTTTCTTCTCGAGCGGTATAAAATGACATCAAACTCTGACGTGTGTTATTGTTTCAGCCCTTTTGGACGAAATTTGTTCAGACATTTTATACGATAGGCCGAATTCGGATATGGTGTGTCATATTCCCTTGGTCTGATGCATTGCCAAAAATGATCGGTCGACAAAAGGGACAAAAATAACACTGAAGCTCATAGTCCTTGAACAAAGTTGAACTATTTTCAATTGATTTATTCCTATCGCAGTGTTTTGGACCTATAGTACCATGAAGATCCACGAAGATCAAACACATCAGAGGTCAAGAAAAGGACGAAAAAGACCAGAAAATGGTGTCACATCGATATCTGCCATGATTTGATGATCTTTTTAAGACTTTATGTACAATTTACTTTGAATGAATGCTATCCTTCTAGTTCAAAGAACGTTCACTTATCACGGAAATCTAATTGGTAAATCACGCATCACGTGCTTGTAAATAGCAAATCACGCATCGCGTTATCATGTCCTGTCCCGCGTCACGCGGTTAATTTGGTCTCAATCATGCATCACGCTGCTAATTTTGGGACGATCACGCGTCACGCAAAAACCCTTTGCCACCCTTCTCTCTTTTCGGTCTCTCGACCCTTCTTTGCCTCACATGTGTTTATGAGGGGCCGGCTTTATGTTGTATCATTAGTAGGAATTTTAAATAGAGTGAAGCCTTTAATTTAGACAGTGCCTTTGTAAATCTTTAGAGGTCATAGGTCTACAAGGTTGCCGCTGTAATCTACATGTCGCTTGGCAGAGTTTGACACACCTCTTTTTAAAATTCGACATGTGCTTACACTTTGTATCTTATCATTTCTATTGCAAGTTACACTGTATGTTTATAAGTCTCAGAGTGTTGGCTTTTGAGGGCAAAAGTTTGACACATTTCGTGAAATGTATTCTGCAACTCTAATTGTGCCGCCCGGCTAGTTCATTCAGTAGAAAAGTCAAGTACAGTACGTTGCTTCTTACCACGATATCACAGATGTCATATCTTCGTCCGGTTTTTTCTTCAGAGACGGCTGTAGCTTTACTTCGAGAAAACTATACATTTGTACAGAGAAGTCCGTTTCTTGCATCAGTTTAAGCAAGCATATGTATCTCTATTTTCCAAACTTCGTTTTTTAAACGAACAATGACAGATGCGGCAATTGTGCGAAGCCATATAAAAAGAAAGCATTTTTATGCGTGCTATGATTGATCATGGGTTCTCATGTGACAGTTCGAGGCCCAAGGGAGCGCCGCATGTCTGGGGGCATTCGGTAAAATGTCTAGTATTGAATGCAGGCGTTTCCTTCCCTCGCCTCACCCCCTCCCCCTGCTTCTTATTTTTCCCACCCGCTTACTAATGATTCGATTAAGATGCAGACAGCAGAGTATAGCCTTTTTCACTTCAAATCGTGTCACCATTTCCACCATTGAGAGCTAACCGTAAACAGGCTAACCGGGGCCGAGCGTTATTTAGGTTAATTAGCCTAACCAGCTGAGTGATATCCAGGGAGTGATATTCAGTCTAACCGGAGCGCTATTCAGGCTAACTGGAGTGCAGACTTTCACTGCATTAGCCTGGATAATCATGTTTACGGTCAATGCCCGATAATGGAATAATTAACGATTATTCACCGAAGTGGAGGTGAATAGTGGTGGATATTTACCGAGCCGCGAAGCGACCAGGTAAATATCCATCACTTTCACCGGCACTGAGGTAAATAATTGTTTTAGTATATACCACACAAGCTGAATAATTAGCGAACCAAAACGTTATTTTGTGAGTGACAAGCGGTCGGAAATTTTAGAATCTCTCCCGCCGGTTGCTCGGAGGTGAATAGTACTTGCTAATCACCTCCGAGTTAACCAATCAGAGCGCGCGAAAAGCACTATTCACTTGTGTGGTATATACTAACACGATATATATGATAATAAAGTGTATTATCGTTTGTCTCACGATGTAGTCACTTGAGATGTAGATCGCGACGTTTCGACTGCTTACTGCTAGTCTTCTTCAGGCGATAAGGTCGACTGATTACACGGTATCATTTATATCACAAAGGTCGGCTGTGATTGGTGCATTTCGATCCTCCTATTGTTCCATTGTTCCGGCGAGTAGCTGTTCCCTCAGTGGTCCGCTGTTGTACCGTTCTCCTGTTGTTGTGTTTCTTGATCGTGGGTATCCATGCTTCAGGAATTTCAGGAATTTCAAGTCAGTAGTCTGCAGTCTGCATTATACCCTCGGTCCACATTTTACCCCAGTCTGCAGTCTGCGTTTTACACTGGTCATGTTAAATTGATTGCCAGCAAAGTGGAAGTAAAGTCTGAACGTTTCATAAATCAGATAGTCCAGTTTTCCGTTACACTTCTTCAAAACGGAATAATTGTTGGTATCGTCAGCGTATTGACGAACACCGTTATTCAGCAAGAACGACCACGGTCTGGAAACCAACGACGACCTTAACCAACAACTTGTTCGTTTTGAAGAAGTGCAACGGAAAACTGGACTGTCTGACTTATGAAATGTTATTCATCAGGAAGAAGAGGCCATGCTTAAATACACAATCAGATTCCGTACGCGCAAAACTATTTATTTAAATTTGTCACCATTTACATGTACACTTTTACAGCTTTACGTTTTATCACCTCGCATGGTATATATTAAGTTATCAATTTTTATTCTCTTCACTTGAAAATGATGACATGGAGTCATCGAAACGTTGTGTAAAATCTATGATCCAGCCACCTTTATACAATGTTTGCAAATGACTGAGCGGTGGCATGAATTTTTACTTGTATTTTATAATATAGTCTTTAAGAGACTGTTTTCGATATATTAAAATTCAGCTTGGCAGTGAGGCTTAGAGGACACAAACAAAGGAAATTGAATGACATGTTTATTCGTTTCTTTTATTTTTGTTCTCTAGGCCTCGCTCTGAACTGAGCTGAATTTAATACATCGAAAGTGGCCTATTGTTATTTGCCTTTATGCTGTACATCCAACAATAGTTCAGTTCCTTTTCATAGTATATACTATTAATTACCTTTTAAAAAATTACTGGAATTCTACACAGTCTTAGGAAACTTCCCAAAAGAGACTGTAGAGACATACAGTTAAAGGTATGACAGCTGTACAGTATATACGAACAGCATGCAGGAACATAATGAGGTCCATTCCCTACCCAAAAATTGCAACATTCATGATGACAAAATCATTCTAGCATAAATGGTAAGAAGAACACTTTACCATTAGAAAAGTGATTGGGAGGGAAGGGGGTGGGGAAAAAAAACAAACAAAAATTCGTGCAAGGGAGGGTGACTGGAAAACAAAAAATCGTGCAAAGAAGAAGTGAAGAAAAAAAAGACTCCTGCAGAGTGAATTGCACTGTCGGGCTTACAAACTGTATCCGCCTGAATGGCACCTTGGCAGCCACTTTATGCTGCAGTTTTAATTTCTTAGTCCTGGTTTTCTCCACAATTAGGAATTAAAAAAAACTGACGTTTTTTCCTTCCAAGGCTTATACATTTTGTGCGTAGTAACTTAATCATGGACACTGGCAGCCAAACACTGGATACCCATGGCCTAAAAGTGATAAAAAAAACCATGTGCTATAAACAACATCCTGCTTGATTTGTTTGCATTTTAGCAAGCACATACCGTGTTTTGAAAGCCTAGAGATATTGGAGTGATTTCACAGGTGACATGATAAGTTACGATTGTGGACACAGATGTGCACACCCATGGCGAACTGAAACACTTCCCCCAAGATGGCCGCCAAGATCAATGTAGTCAAAGACAATCATGGAGGTGCTAACTGATGTTTTAAGTATGGGCTATTTTCAATCTATTTTAGGTTTTCGGTAAAGTAAACGACGCATTATCATTCAAGTCCAATCGATACGTTACATTTATTGGCTGAAAATCATGGACAACGCACCAAAATGCTACATTTTTACAAAATTTTCTGGGGGGGTGGGGGGAGGCATGCCCCCAGTTTTTAACTGGAAGCCTTATAAGCTTAAAATTATAAGATTAAAATTAAAAAAAAAAAAAAGTTTCCCTCTAGTGCTACTTCAGTTCAAATACGCTATCACTGCACGGCTGGACTTCAATTTTCTTCACTGCGCCGACATCACTTCGATTAAACTGTGAAGCTTTCTTGGCATGGTTTTCATCGTTTGCCCGTGGAAAAGCCACGTTTATCCTTCTTCTGAAACGCTCTTTAATCTAAGGATGAAACAACAAATTAAAGTGAACTGTCTGCTGCTAAAGTTAAAAAGCTCACTTGCAATATTCTGCTCAATATTACAAACTTTAAGGTAGACTTTTTGGATTACTTGCTGAAGAGTTCATCGATAATTTTCCGGTCAGCGCTCTTACCTGACTGTTTCTCAAACAATGCAAAAGAAAAATTAGAAATCCCTGTTAAAGAAGAAAAAGTTTCATAAGTAGTTTTGAAGAACGGCAAAGTTAATGTGTTTTCGGTATAGCTATTTCAGAATAATTCCGAAACCGCAACTCTTTTCGACTTGTGTGTAGATTAACTCTTCATGACTATTCAGCGGTAAAAACGTTCATGACTATTAAGCGGCAGCTTTTAAGAAAGTAAATGTAGCACGAATCACTACAAAAATCAATGTAAACACAAAATAACATATATGAGCAACACAGCGACCTCAAATTGAGAACTTTATATCATTTTGTACAATATCTAGACCTTTAGATAGTCGAATTTTCCAATTTTTATCACTAAAAAATTCTTAAAGTCCTAGTAATAAAAATGTATTCGCGTGAGATCCGGACTCAAAACTAACCTGAGCAGAGTTAAGTATCGTGAAAATGTAAACAAAAGCTTTGTGCTGAGGCGACAGAAGACCGAACAACCATGTGACCCCTAGAAGAGGAATCAACACTGCGCATGCCTTGAGGCCAAGTCTGCAAGAAGACAACATTATAGCAAATTGGTAAATTAGTTAAATATGCTCTTAAAATCTGAAACCGCATCTCACTTCTAAGTACTCTCGGCTTCTTTTCATAAATGGTGCGAAAGTCTGCGAAGAAAAAGACACCCAGGCAAGTTAAGGGTATAATGATCGATTGGTTACGACCCGGGATTGCGCGAGTGGTAGCTAGGTAAATTCTGGATACGAGCCTAGAGGACCATGTGGCCTGAGCTTATCCCCAGCTTGAAGCGACTAGGAGTATTTCTACTTGGGGTGCTAGTCCATCGCAAGGTTACCCCCAGCATAGAATTCGCCGGTACTCATTTATACGCCTGGGTGGCGAGAGGCACTACGAGAATTAAGTGTCTAGCCCAAGAACACAACACAATGTCCCCGGCAAGAGCTCGAACCCGGAACGCTCGATCTGTAGTCGAACGCACTAGCCTGGGGAAAAACTGTTCTAATTCACTAAGACTTAATTCTTACTTTATCTGCTGAATATGCTTGTCCTCTGCTGATTGCATTGTGGCCATTTCCTTCATCACTCGTGCAAGAATCGACAAGTTAACCTTAGTTTAAAAAGAGAAATTCATGAAAGAGATCAAAGATATCAACTGCTTCCAGTCGTAACAGAAACTAAAAAGGTAATAAAGCGAATTGGTTCACACATGGTTGCGTTTTAAAGCTAGAAACTTGTGGTGTCTTTAAAAATGTGAAACACATGTCAACTTGAAATGGAGGACTAGTGCTAACCCGTTAGCTGATAGCAAAGCACAGATTCGCGAATCACCGAACATAAACATAGTGAACATAGTGACAGGGCGGAGGATTTAAACGCGGGAACTTTCGGTGATAATTCCAACGCCCTTAGATAAACGACCAGGGCAAACCCCCTTCTGACAAATTTTTTGCTAACGCAATCACAGATCGCAGTAAAGCAAAGTAAAAGACAATCTTGTGCCTCGAATCTTTGCTCCTTACAAGTCAAGCTTGTCGAAACAATTGACCCTCGTGGATTCTGTTGCGGTATCGATTTTTATTCGTTTTGAAAACAATGCAAGGACCGGATATGTTTGTCAGGTGCGCCTGTGCAATTCAACCACAAGTCCGATATTTTCAGACTTCCAATCGAACCTTTCCACGGTCGCTTGTTTCTGGACCGATGGTCGAAGGGAACGAAGACTCTGTGTGCGAGGTTACACATGAACAATTCTGAATAATGTACACTATAATTTGTTTGTAATTTGTATTAAAGAAAGTAAGTCTGTTAGACTAACTTTCTTTGAGATTAGTTTTACTTACAACTTCGATTATCACCACAAAAGAGACAAATGTCCAGATCAGATTGTTATCTGAAGAAATCCAGCAGCTTGAAGAAGAAAAAGAAAAGAGAGAACTCATTAAGGAACAACGAACGGGAAACAGAAGATGACAGATGTAATGTGTCAAACACGAAAAACCGTGTTTGACCACATTTCCAAACACCGAGCGGAGAGTTGAAACTGCGAAGTCCAGCGAAGTATTTTTGACGAACTTCGAGGTGTTTGAAAATGTGTTCAAATACTGTCTTGAGTGTTTGATATATCTCCTCAATCGAAACTAAAACTATAAGGAGAAAACAGAGAGATAAAATCGTAAAAATCGGTGATTAAAATCAGATACCCAAACACCATCACGATCATTATTTCTTTTGTTTAAACTTTATGAATTATTAATGAGGTCGAGAGGGAAAGTTCAACATCTGTGAGCGTTAATGGGTAACGTGGAGAGAGAGAAAATCTGATTCCCCGACTATTCGAACTCATGCGCCCCAGTCACCGGTCGGGCGCCTCAGGAATCAAGCCACGGAGAGACCAACTGCTCGCCAGACCTCGCATTAGGTTCACACGTGGCACGCACCCCGCACACTGCAGCGTCGATAGCGTCCCGCGTGGAGACAAATAACGACGATCGTAAATTATTGCGTTCGACAGAACGCAGTTCTAATCGGGTAATGGAGGAAAATCGAGTTTCCCTGTATGTATCTTTCTATGGACCCTTATTTTGGTCCCCCCCAAAAATTCTTTAGGGGCGAATGACGTCATCTCCATGTTCGTCCATGTGCTTTCTTTCGATTATTGTGCAATAATGCGGACTTTCGAATGTCGAGACAGCTTATTGTGGACTGTAGCGGAAAAGTTGTTTATTTAAAGTTCGAAGTCAGCGTTAAACCTTGCAGATATGTCTTCACGAAATGTGTATGACTGTTCGTACGAACAGAAAGCTGTAGTTTGGTTACGTGTTGTGTACCCTCTTCTCTTCGACCAAAAGCAACATTGCTTTCTGCTGAATATATCAAAGAAGGAAATGTGTAGTTTCAATTCGCTGACCTAGATTTTTGTGCGCAGAATATGTAACATAAACTCAACGAAAGTGTTTACATAGGAAAAAAGTTCAGCTCCCACAGGATTGCTTTGGTACACCAACATGTCATCCGTTTCATTGTTTCGGAAGTGAAAACGACCTGTAGCTGTTCCCACAAACTCAAGGCGATTCAAAGTGGTGTTCGTAAACAGAATAATTGTCCTAGATTTTAGTAACAAAAGCACGTCGTCTAGCATACCGACGGAACAGGCATCGTTTGTGTTGACTTACACGGTCAGCATAAAACATGCATTGTGGACTGCGGACTGCAGACTATGGACTACGGACTGGGTACAAAACACGGACTTAGGTATAAAACGGAGACTAAGCATTATGGACTAGGTATAAAACACGGACTCAGGTTTAAAACGCTGACTAAATGCGGCCTACCAACTGCAGTCCGTGTTTTTTTACTAACCGGTCGTAAATAATATTGCGTAATCATGTATAAACGAAAACAAACCCTCTCGTAAGCACGTGCTTTGCGATCAATTCTTTTGTTTTCGCCCCTGCTGGAGGGAAACCAATTTCACGCCCACCCAACAGCTTAGGCGCAAAATGCTGTTCCAAGAACTTTTGCTTTTTTTACATACCAAACCTACCAAAACTCGAGCGCACTCTTTAATCCACTGCACTGTTTAATTCTCGGAAAAGCCGGCACCTCTAATGCAACATGTCGATTGCGTAATGCAATAATAGTTGGAAAATGGCAGGAGCCAGTCTCAATGCAATAAATAGCAATTCTGGCAACCTGACGAATCAAAGATTGGATTTGTAGTTAAAAGTATATGCAAAGACATGTCGTTCTCACTATTTGTCACTGACAAAACTCTGGATTCCATCTTTTCCTGCGGCAATACTCAGCGAAATTGCAACCATAACAGCAGGAAGACCTGAAATGATAAACAAGAACATGTGTCTACAACATGACTCAAGTGGCGATTCAGGGCTGAGTTTGTCATATCGACATCAAACACATGCGTTCAGTTTACACAGGAAAAAAAATACACGCTTAACTTTTACAACAAGTCCTATGCGTAAATCTTTCAACTCAAGCTTTCGTTTGAATCCAATCGAGGTCCGTGAAAACGTCTGCTACATGTGTGCAGTACAAACAAGACAATAAATGCGACAAAGGCTAATCTCTCATGACAGTGTTAAACAGCTTTAACAGCTAATAACCCAAAACTAAATGATTACGCGACAACTTACACCATGACGTGACATGATAGATGGTCATCTTGTTGTTGATGTTGTAAACCTTGACAACAAACAAGTAAAGGTAGATTCCCTCGACAAGCATCCAACAGAAAGCTGCCATGAGGAAGTATTGTATAATGGCCGCTATTGCAACGCAGAAAGCCTGTAAAATGTGGAGTGAATTTGTTAATGCTTAGTTGTCACTTTCTCAAAGAGACATCATCCTCCTGTCCAACACACAGGGACTTTACTCGATCCGTAAGGCCAGGGGAGCTTTTTTTAATTTAAAAATGCGGATATTCTTAACATCCACGAGAAAACATTTTAGTAATTTTCTGTTATTATGTTATTTCATTATTTTATTTTCCCTTATCTTTAATTTACACTGTCAATTTGTGTTGTTTTACGTGTTTCCGGTATTACCCAATTATACAACATAAAAACACGTCCCAATGTAAAATTTCTCATTGTACCTGAAGAAGGCTGGTTTGGCTAGCCAAAATATTGTACATGTTAGAAAATCATCCTACGTTGTGTAGGTTTCTGCTTTTGTATTCTTGTCCCTAAATATGGCTAATTAAAAGCTACAACAAATGGGATTTAAGTTCTCTTACTGTGTTTCCTGTGGCATTAATTCCTGCAAGAAAGATTACTTGTCCTGCTCCGAGAGAACTAGCAAGACTAATCCTGATTTGAGAGAGAGGCTGATGTACATCGCTGGTAAAAAAGAGAAACCAACAAATAGTGGATGCAAAACAAAACAAAATAAACAAAAGATAGGGTAAAATAGTTATATAACACAAAAAGGTATTAAAATAGAAAATATTGTTTGAAATCACCAAACCAGCACACTGATTTTGACAATGGGATAAAACTGCAAACGTAAACTGCATATTGTATAACAAACAAATGAAAATTAATATACAAACTTTCGATTTATCCGAACAAACGAAACCTTTTTTAAGCATAATGCAAACCTGAAACTAAAGCTTGTAATTTATGCAAGGGTTTACACGCAAATTCATCAAATTGATTCATTTTGTAAATGCATTATATAGTTTTTACTAACGTGTAAAATCGACTGTCTGTCGCCAACAATCCAGTTTTATATTTGATTATGAGTATCTTTTAAAGCAGGTGATTTCTATGAAGTATTTTCATTACTTACGTGAAATAAACATAAGAGATTATCGTGAGAATTATTCCTATGATGGAGAGAGCCAACCCTATGTAAGTGAGAATCGTCAATATCGTGTCATCTGTTTTTGTGATCTGTTGTACAAAGGAGTGACAGGAGAAAAAACAAGAATTTTTCAATGACTAATTATTTGACAGTTCAAGCGCACCACGCTTGGTATTTTTATTTTTATTCATCGATTATTTTTATCTCTTGATCATATGCACTGAGACCTTCACATGTACATTCACTATATAACGAACTCGCATAACGTATCTTATTTGAATTTGAGAATGATGGCATGGAGCCGTCGAAACGTCATTCTTAAATAACGCTGCTTTTTATTCTTAATTACTAATTAGTTTGCCTGATTGTATGGCAATTACTTACATCTGTCCAATTCAAGAGTCGGTCTTCGAGTTAACATGTCAATTTACTATTTTTACCATCAATTGCACTCCTGTCAACCTCGTTACAAGCCGGTGTAATACTCTTTTGTTCGCATTCAAGCCGCATTGAAGACAGTATAACCTTGCTTTTTCGTTTTCACGCACACCTGTTTTCATAACAACAAGACCTAGCCCATAATACTTGTTACAGACGGCCACAGGCCGCCCAGCAGACACTACACCCAGGATAGTCTGTTTACGAACTATCCCGGACTATGTTATTTTCTTTTTTTGTGTGTCAGGTTACGGTTTGATTAGCATTCGTTTAGTTGTTAAGCGAAAACCCGGAGAACTAAAAAACACTCGAAAGCTATAGAAATTATAAAACTGCAAACAGAATAAGTTGAAAACTCCGAAGTTTTTACCATTTTCCAACTCAAACTAACCTGTATTCACAACATTTTTTAGTGGTATGATATAATACACTGACATTTTGTCAGTAGGAGTTTAATGTTGCCTACTCTTATCGTTACCTCAAGGTTATCCCCATAGTCGAATAAAACAGCGAAGTGAGTCATATGATTACAGCTGCATTCTGTTTGTAGTGAGCTGCTCTTCGATCTCACAACATGGCATCCTTCATCTGACCATCCGTCTGGACTGAAACGGGTATTTAACAAAATGACACCAGTACTGAACACCATACATCAATGGCATCCAACATTTGCTACATGAATTTAGCTAGATAATCAAACAATTCAATAGGAATTCTGGCTGTCCGAAATTAAGGGCGAGCAAAACAGTGTAGCAAGGTGTTGGTCTTACAGAAAGACACTCTTGATGTGGAAAAAAACAGTATTACTTTTTCTGCCTTCATTCGTGAATTAATTCAGACTGGGAGATATTATCGTTCGAATTTGACAACGGATCGGCTAGCGTTGCTACCCTTAACCTTACTAAGATTAAAACTCTTTTTGGGTTGAAGAATAATAATGATCATATCTCATCTTGATCTTGATCCTGATCGTCATTGTCATCGTCATCGTCATCGTCATCGTCATCGTCAACGTCAACGTCAACGTCAACGTCAACGTCAAAGTCAACGTCATCGTCACTGATATCATCATCATCGTAATCATCATCACAACCACAATAGCTGACAACAACAACAAAAACAACAACAACAACAACAACAAATCCAACATCAACAAGAGCAGCAACAAAGTTACCAGCAGCAGCAACACGAGAGCGCCAACACCATCAAAACAACAGAAACAACAACATCAAGTTGAATGAATTGAAAACTTGAAACATTTTTTGAATTAAAACGGATAAGATCCGATATAGGCATTGCCATTAAACCACGTTGCATTAATAATCACTTGATCCTCACTTCTTTTCGCTGTAGCCGCTCCAGAACATACAGAATCTCTCGCCGTCCACAACCTGAAAATAGAGCTAGTCAGGTTTTACAAACAAAACACATTAAGGAAAAAGCGTATACCAACGCAGCAGTAATGTTTTATTCATACTTCACATTTTTTAAGCTTAAGAATTGAAACGTTTTTTCCCATATAAATCATTATATTTCGACTGCTGCTTGACCTCAGTATTACTACTGTATATACAGGGACGCTCAACTTAAATTGGAAGAATCACTTCCTTTATTCATAAGTGCTTTTTTTTTCTTTGTTACCCTTAGGTTCTTGAACTTAAAGACGACATTTTGCTGCAATGTTTTCGGCCTTGGATCCACTGTAGCTGCCATTATTATGGTGCCAACACTCCTACAGATAATGTAAACATAAACAATTTTTATTGATCGTGTTATAGGTTACTGTTGAAGAGGAAAGAGCCAATCGACCAATTCTTAGGCCCCGTCCACACTACACCGGATAAATTTAAAAACGCAGCTTTATATTTCTAAGGTTAGGAATACCAGCCACACTAATCCGTCACGAAAATGCTCTTCAAATAACAGGAATTTGAAAACGTCCGGCGGCCTTTCGTTTTAGTAAGGACGCAAAACATTTTGCAAACGGAGCTTTT
Organism: Orbicella faveolata; assembly: GCF_042242905.1. Lineage (NCBI taxonomy): Eukaryota > Metazoa > Cnidaria > Anthozoa > Scleractinia > Merulinidae > Orbicella > Orbicella faveolata. Next base: position 6,124,428 of record NW_028301563.1, on the reverse strand, counting down.
GGAAACAATGACGTCACGATAATCATATGATTTCCCTGTCTGAGTTTTCCTCGACCACAAATCCAAAATGACCTGCGATTGTTTCGTCTTCTACTGAATTTCTCTGCCGAAGTGTGGACGAGGCCTTAATCAACGATCGTATAAATGGCTTAAAATAAATCAGTATAATGCGATACATAAATATATATTTTACAATCAGTAAACGTCTTTGCTAAATACCTGCTGTTCTTAGTTGTATCACTATTAGATGAATTTGATTTAAGTAGTTCATGAAGATCCTTGTACACGATACCAACCAGCACTGAATCTAGGTTGAAATACACAGAAATAAGTATCTCAATTTATAAGCTACGACAAATAGTTTGAATATCCATTTTAAAGAGACAATGTCATTATTTTTAGCCATTTTAACCCATTATTAGGAAGTGAGGATGGCTAACGATGGCGAGGATGGTAACGGGCTGCGATATAGATTCTTGCCGGAAAAAGCGTCAGGCTGTCAGCACTTTTTCAAAAGTTCAAGTTTGACTCGTTGAAACTTTGCAAAAATGATGCTGCAGTGTGGACGTTCTTCAAGAAATTGCTTTTAATCATTCAGTTAGAGATGATTAAGTTCTTATTACATAAATCTAGGGATCATTTCGTGAATTTATAACAGTTCTAAGCAAATATATCGTGACAGTGTACCTTTGAGTGAGGGGCGAGGATGACATATGGAAGAAATATTTTAATTGCTATTTTCTTATTGATTTATCTCATTTTGCGAGCAAATGCAGGTTCGCGTATAAGTGGTATCGACGAGTAATCAGGGCGACTTATTAAAACTGCTGAGCTGGAGTTACCTTAAGTGGCCAGGGAAATATGTATACCACCTTAGAGGAGAAGAAACTCCCATTCACGGGTCTTGTGCATGCTATGGCACCTGGAGATAACTCCCGGCTAATAGAAAGCTTAACTGACTACTGACGTATCGATAGTAATGTCGTTTTAGTCTTAAGGAGGCCGTCAATTATGATAGAAACATTATCAGTTCAGTTTAGTTATTTGATTTCACTTCCGATTGCGGAGCTTCATAGCTTAAAAAAAATCAGTTATACGTTATCAAGTCATAAAAATGTTTTAGCCAATCAAATTCACAATTGGAACAACAACCATAAATCATTAGCTTGGCTTCGTATTCCCCCTATTCTACTATTCTATCACGAATGCCGTTTGCTGATTGGTTACGCTACTCATGATCTATTCTGTTGTAGATAGTGAGTAACGCGGCAGTGTGCGCTTGTTAACGAACTGGCGTCCGCTTCTTTGCGTTTTCGAAGTGTTTGTGAAGAGCATTTAGATAACGTTTTGAACGACTAGTACATTTATACTAAAACAATTAGATTATTCGCGCTCTCGATTTCTATGCGTGATAGTTGACTCGGGCTGCGCCTTCGTCAACTATCACGCTATAGAAATCTCGATTTCATAATCTAATTGTTTAGTATTACTATAAACTGTTTAAACAGACCGCTGCTGTGGAAATTTCTTGAGGGAATGGTGATGAAGTTCTCTTTTTCTGGTCCCTCGAGATGGAAATCTCTCCCATTTCGTCCGAAAACTCGTTGAATATGCAGAACTAAGACGGAGCAAGAAAAAAGGATTAGAGTGAGGAAAATAACATCCCTGGATCAATCATTACGCAAATAGGCTGCGTTCACACTTGGTGTATACTGGTGTATACTTACAATACAGTATATTGGTGTATACTGTATTGTAAATAAATGCTTCAAAGCTGAACACAGACATGGCGAAATGATTTGAACAAAATAGTTGATAAATGGAAAAAAAAAGACATCACACAAGACTGGGAGTTCAGCAGTCACTTATATCGCTTTGGAAAGGGAAACAAAAACAAGAAAAAGGAAAAAAAAAGTTATTACAACATGGGGTATTCGTATTAGGTAACCCATCGAAGTAGGAACCCCGACGAACAGGGCTTAACTTTGTTGAGCAGATGAGACGCGGTTGCGGTCCTTGCCACGGTAGTATTATGACTCTAGGTTGGATAATTTTTTTCTCTCAAAAGGTAACAAAGTAAAGAAAAAATCGCTTATATCTCCTGGGAAAATGAAGAACGAAAAAAATAAGAATGAAAATGACGATCCGATTATACTTGTTTCGCTGATCGGACAAGAAGCCGTACTTTCTTTATAATTGACTCGGACGAGGATCACCAATAACTTCATGGATGTTTTCAACAGTGTTACATCTCCTCGGGTATTCTCTTGCCGTTGCGTTTTGCCATTGGGCTTTAACTTTAACTTAACCTACGGATTCAAACCTCAAGTCAGTGGCATCAAAATTGTCACTCTTTACAGACGATCCATTTTCCAAGTTGAGTGGCTCATGGCCACTTTGATCTGTAAAGTGCTCCGTTGGAGATTCAACCCAAGATTTTGTCGGCTTTTTTGATACATTAAGGTTTGAGCATCCCTGTTACCAAAGGAGAGCTGCTAAAATTTAGCATTTTGTCATAATTCTAACAAGCAGCAGCACCAGCAGTAGCAGTAGCAGTAGCAGTAGCAGTAGCAGTAGCAGTAGCAGTAGCAGTAGCAGTAGTAGTAGCAGTAGCAGTAGCAGTAGCAGTAGCAGTAGCAGTAGTAGTAGTAGTACTAGTAGTAGTAGTACTAGTAGTAGTAGTACTAGTAGTAGTAGTACTAGTAGTAGTAGTACTAGTAGTAGTAGTACTAGTAGTAGTACTAGTACTAGTAGTACTAGTAGTAGTAGTAGTACTAGTAGTAGTAGTAGTACTAGTAGTAGTACTATTAGTAGTAGTAGTAGTACTAGTAGTAGTACTAGTAGTACTAGTAGTACTAGTAGTACTAGTAGTACTAGTAGCAGTAGCAGTAGCAGCAGCAGCAGTAACAGCAGCAGCAGCAGTAGCAGCAGCAGCAGTAGCAGTAGCAGTAGCAGCAGCAGTAGCAGTAGTAGCAGTAGAAGTAGCAGAGCAGCAGCAGCAGCAGTAGCAGCAGCAGCAGTAGCAGCAGTAGCAGTAGTAGCAGTAGCAGCAGTAGCAGTAGTAGTAGCAGTACTAGTAGCAGTAGCAGTAGCAGCAGTAGCAGCAGTAGTAGCAGTAGCAGCAGTAGCAGCAGTAGCAGGAGCAGCAGAAGCAGCAGGAGCAGGCGCAGTAGCAGGCGCAGGAGCAGGCGCAGGAGCAGGCGCAGGAGCAGGCGCAGGAGCAGGCGCAGGAGCAGGCGCAGGAGCAGGCGCGGTAGCAGTGGCGGTAGCAGTGGCAGGAGCAGGGGCAGGGGCAGGGGCAGGAGCAGGGGCAGGAGCAGGGGCAGGAGCAGGGGCAGGAGCAGGGGCAGGGGCAGGGGCAGGGGCAGGGGCAGGGGCAGGGGCAGGAGCAGGGGCAGGAGCAGGGGCAGGAGCAGGAGCAGGAGCAGGAGCAGGAGGAGGAGGAGCAGGAGCGGTAGCGGCAGCGGTAGTGGTAGTGGTAGTGGTAGTGGTAGTGGTAGTGGTAGTGGTAGTGGTAGTGGTAGTGGTAGTGGTAGTGGTAGTGGTAGTGGTAGTAGTAGTAGTAGTAGTAGTGAAAATTAACATTTCTACTTACCAAGCTTGCTCTGAGCGCTGGTTAATTGAGGCATTGATTCATTGAGGTGATGTCGACCATAATTAAGGAAAAAGCGTTCGAAGGCAATGACCCCTTTGAAGATGAATCCCTTCCGCTCCAGTTCTGTTATGAAACCCTGCTTTACGTCGTAGTGAGATATGTTTCTTAACTGTTCGGTGGTATTGTGTAACAGGTTGACAACATCCTAGAAACGAACACAACAAATAGGTTTTGACCTAGTCAAGTAAGTCAGGGGTTCCTAGCGACGGTTTTCTCCCAATACTTTTAAAACGCTTTCTTAAGTTATCTGGAGTGCATTTAAAGCTCTGCAGGTTAAAAGAAACTGAATATACCTTTAAAGAAGTGTGTTGCTGGACTTTTGTTTTGTTCAATGCAGAAATAAACTTCACCACCTAGAATGAAGATAATAAACTAGATTGGCAATTTCTCTGGTATTATCTACATTGAAATATGACCAAAAACCCCAAACAAACAGAAAACAAACAAAAGATAAAAAAAAAAAACGTGAGGAAACCTCTAATGAAATACACCCTTGGAACTCCTATGGGACTTAAAACTCGAGCATTCAATATTTGGATTCAGTATGAGACAGAGAAGGTTACAAAAGTTATTTACACGAATCCGCCAAGCCGTGTGAACTATATAAATTGCTATGAAATTTGTAAACAATGATGTAAGCCGCAGGCTCATGCTATTTTTGGTGGTAGAAAACTCTGTTTTTTTAGGCTCGCTTTTCTCCGCTTTCTCGAACCCGGGCACCTTTTCCAGAATAGTGGTTGGCCATCAAGCCCAGATAGGCCTTTTATCAATCATAAAAAGTCTTTATATTATAGTTATAACATTTATAAATGATTTTTAAAATGTTGTTTCGAGTTAGTAAGCTGTCATTCTCTATATGCTGTGCTAAATACCACTGAATGTTCTTCATTAAAAGAAAAGTATGAACAGTGATGCGATTTAAAAACAACGAAAAATTGGAATGTGTAAATTAAACATTTTTGTAATCTATTCATACCAATTCCTCTGTCCGAGAGATTATTTGTGATTTAGCGCTGATTTCGTTTCGTGCTGAGCATGATGATGGTGGCGATGATGGTGCCAGTGATGGTGTTCCTACTGATAACATTGACGATACTAGTGTTTTTGTTATTGATGCCGTTCTGGACGGCGTTGATGCTAAGGTCGACAATGCTTCTGATGATGGTGATAATGAAAGTTGCGAAAGTAACGATGCTGTGGTTACTGACGTTGTCGGTGAAGAAATTGGTGTTGTTGATGTTGTTGTTGGTACTGATGATACTGCTTTTGTATGTGATAGTAGGCTCCCTAAAATTCAGAACATAGTCAAACTAAAATCAGAATGCTTCACTTTGTTTATGTATGTTTAGCTTTGATGTATGAGTTGGTATTTTGACAAACTTTAAAAACGCTGAGGAAAAAACAATAAGAAAGGTCGCTAACGGTTAATATAAAAAGTAGAGTGCTGGCTTAACTTCTTACGATGAGTGTCTACAGTAATTCGCGTTTGAGTAGAAGTTACATTACTACGTTTGGTGATTGCTTAAAACCTGACTTCACTTTCTCTATTAATTAACCAATCAGAAGCTAAAGCAAAACCAGTTATGACTCGTTTGCACCCGTTTTACCTCATTTGGCACCTGTTAGCGTATTTGCTTCTAGTTTTGATTGGTTCACTGGATGTTCACTTTCTTTGTGATTGGCCAAAGTGATTATTTTGGTTTTAGTGACACTCAGTTGAAAACGGCTTAAAATACTCTGGTGGAGTAACGATTGTGTGAAATATCGGGAGCAGTGATTATCTTTAACCTCTCCTCAGGCAACTTCTTACTAGTGCAAAGTTTCTCGTGCGGGGGTTCTGTGGAAAAATAGACCGACTAATCGTTATCTGCATTTCGCGGATAGCAATTTGAATTAAATGATTTTGCTTTATTTACTTTATGTCCACTCCCCAGTACCCTCGTGGGTGCCCTCGTGACCTCGTGCTTTCTTACATTGCATGTGGTGCAGCCACACTATAACAAAGCAGATGCATTTGGCTACTCACCAGTGCAAGTATAGCAATGTTCCAAGACTGTCGTACGCGACGCTTCAATGGTGGCCGGGACTAAATTATTGGTGCACTGAGGCCGCTTGTGTTGACAATTTTGATGGCATTTGGATGCGTTACTTATAACTGGACACCAAAACTGGCATCTGTTCTGACGGGTAATTTGACTGCAATCCTGTTCACAGCGTTTTCCGTGACATACCAGATTACAATTCCGGTAACACTTTTGTTCACATTTTCGTCCGTGACATTTCAAGTTACATGTTCCACTGTTGCAAGTCTGCTTACAGTAGTTTCCGTGACATTCCAGACTACATTCATGATCATTGCATTCCTGGAAACATGTTCCTCCGGAACATTTTAGACTACATCCTCCATGTACTTTGTTGCAAGTCTGCTTGCAGTGTTGGCTGTCACATTCCAGATCACATTTTTTACCGTTGCAAGCTTGCGCACATTGTTCTCCGCTGCATTCCATACTGCATTCTACTTGGGAATTTTGGCATTTCTGTTCGCAGTGTTTTCCGTGACAATTCAGACCACATTCTTCAGGCGTGTTACAAGATTGTGTACAGTTTCCTCCTTTGCAATTCAGATTACATTTATAACCACACGCTTCGTTAACGCAACTGTAACGATGGTTACAGTTGAACGTACCCCTGAACTCATCACAGCTGTGTGAACAATTTCTGTAGGCATCACATGCAATTTCGAAATTTCTACCTGAAAAGAAATTTAACAAAATTTAACCTTGTTAGATCAGTATACGTAATTATTAGTGTACGTTATAGTCCAATGACAAACTTCGCTTTGCCTTTTCCTATGGTAATGTTATAAAACAATCAATAGTGCACAACCCCAGTGGTGTTATACCAACATAAACATACGGGCACCTTCGGACTTGTTGGGTGGAAGGGAAGGGGGCGGGGGGGGGGGGGGTGGATGGCGGGGACGATGACCTTCTTGGCCGAAAAAAAAATTACATAAAGCCCGAATGCGTAAGTTTTTATCATAAGGTTTTATTTTTCTTAGTTTTTATCCTGATTTTTACAGCTTAGTTATTTTCAGTTAGTTAGCTTATTTTGCTCCTGTTTTATGTATTTTTACGTTTTTTTAAAATTAATTTTTATTGGTGAGATATTTTCAAGCTCATTGTAAAGCGCTATTGGATAGTAATAGAAATAGCGTTATATAAATAAAGTATTATTATTATTATTGAAATCGGAGAGCAAACGCACATGCAAATAGCATGAAAAAGAAAAACGTTCACAGACGAGTTCTCGCATCTAATGAAACTGCTTTAATTCGAAAAATAGTGATATTGCATTGAAAGCTTGCATACTCAATGACCTCTATCAACAGTCTCAATCTGGTAAAATCTAAAACGTATTAAAAGAAAAAGTTCCTCCGCCTCCCATGGCGTTGTCCGAAAATGTTATCTTGTCCACACCATTCAAAATGAGTTTATTGCCATAGGTGCGCTTAATACTGCCATGAAAGACATTTCTATTTCAAGATGGACCGTTTCGGCGTGTTACAGAAGCTGGATTCTGTTCGAGACGAGCTACTTGATATACTCGAGGCGTTCAAAGAAGCATTGCCAGATTTCCTTTGAAATAGTCTTCTTTTGGCCACAGCAGACTTGCAGCGTACACTGCAAGCCTTCTATGAATTCAAAGGCCACTTAAATACGATGGTAAACAACATGGACGTAATAGAGTAACACCTTAAAAATTTAAAAACCCCTTTGTTAAGAAATTCAAAACGGGTCTTTTCAGAGCCACCACTAAAACAAAAGTCTTCGTCTTCGTTCGCCTTGAGTCGTGTTGTAGCTAACAGAAAACCCCAAGGTCGCTTATATCATTTTAGTAGCCAGTTCAGACGTCGTGCTTCTGCCGTGCCGAACTTAATTTCAATTAGGTTCGACTGTAGCACGGCAGGAAAACAACTCTGATTCAGACGTTATGCCAGAGTTGAGTGTTTTGTCCATCACCAGTTGAACCAAATTGTTGTTGGTTTTTCTCAAATCCCTTCGAAATAATATCGTGGAAATCCGCTCGTAATGAAACAGATCAGTAGATTGACTTCTCAGAAATCACATAGAATTTATTCATGACTTAACTTGACCGAAGTCGAAAAAGAGTTAAAAATAAACATTCGCCTCGAAAACTATATTTTATGCTCTCATCTTTATTCGCTGTGCAAGACGTCTTATATATTAAAAGCACCTGACCCTAACACAACAGAAAAATCTATTTACTTTCGCTCATTGGTTGTGGTTCGGACCATACACAATAATTAGCTTGTCAATTGCTTTTGTGGTCAATACTGGCTAACCGTAATGTCATCGGTTCCGTTAATAAGTGAGCAAGTAAGACAGTCCGTCACTTTTCGGAACTCACGAAGCGAGGCCGAAAATACCTCGAGATTTGCTCGAGTTCTTTTGATCGATTTTCATCTTTAAAACGCGAGTATGAATCAAAATAACTACTTTGACTGTTTAAAATTGGTTCCATATAATTTGGTATCACTGTTGGAGTGAAAAAATTGTGAATTTACTAGCAGAAACGTAGCGTTAAGGGAGTTACGAATGACCACGATCTCTAACTGCTGACCCCAGGAAGGACATTGCAAACTCGTTTTCCCACGCTCTTCGACATGACGTAACATTGTGAAAGCATCATCCATGCATTAAACAAATAAAAGCACATTCTCAAATTGATGTTTATTTCATCTTCTCATTCTACCCGGAATTAGGTGTTATTCAGTGGTGGATCCAGACCTTGAGCTAAGGGGGTGCCCAATTTTGCTTTGCTTACCCTGCCAGCTATTCTTCCTTCTGTTATTTCTTCTTTTTTTACACAAAATAAGGGGGGGGGGGGCGCGGCCCCCCCGGCCCCTCTCCTAGATCAGCCACTGTTATCAATGCTTGTTTCAATTACCAATTGAAATTGAAATATTCACCTAAGTCAGGATTCCTAGACAGGATTATAAAAAGGTTCTGCTGGCAAAAAGCCATCTGAACCAAGTCGATAAGATCTTTCACACGGAATATTATTAAAAATACTGACAGATCAAGAATGTTTGCTTCATATAAGCTTATAATTTTATAAAGATAATTTCAGCGTCGTCTGTCCAGCATCGTTTAAGCTTAATTCTACCATTTCTAAAGGATGTCATTGGTTTTATGACTGTTATGATCATGAAAAGCTTTTATGTAGCTCGAGTAATTGACGTCGCCGTCCTATACGAAAACGCATTTTGTCTTTGGCGACACGACGGGACTAGCGAGGGATTCCCGCTGTCCACTGCCGTTCCCGTCCTGGCCTTCCCATCCTCGCATCGTAAAGAGGTACCTAATGCTGCGGACAGTGATGCAGAGAACATTACATTTAAAAACAAATATTTTGCAATAAAACTTAAACTCCGCAACTCTCTTTTGCACCATTGGTTATTCACTCTCCAGTAACCACATGTCCTCTCAGAGGGCTTTTGTTTGTTTACGTCAGAATGAGGAAATCCATCAGCATTAAAATAGAGACATTGTTGAACCTCTCTCTTTCGCTGCTAAGTTATTTTAGGTTTGTTTTCCTTCGGTGATCTAGCTTTCTTTTTGAGGTTTCAATCACATTAAATTACCGACAGGTTCAGCATGCCAAAGAAAAATTGATGACTTGAGAAAATAGAAGACTGACTTACATCACAAACTTGACAAACCGATTCTGGAAAATATAATTCAGTAATAAAAGGTATAACAAGAATTAATTTCTACGAGATAATTAGTGATCGTTCTTTCAGTAAAATGGATGACTAAAGACGGTATGATTTACAATACGCTATTACACAATTGAACGCAATAAAGATAATGAATTTTGTACTCACAGAACAAAATGAGTACCACGAGGAAGCTTATATATGTTTTCATACTATCCTTCACCATCTAAACAAATTATCCTCAGCTTCAAATTTAAACGAGTAGGCATGATTTTATCATCTCTGACGAGTCTGTTCGTAACTTAGACGTATACTGAAAAAAAAAGTTATATCTTCAAGCGATTCCAACCACTGCTCGTGTTTGGGAGGGAAAATAACGTTTCACTTTTTCCAATTCATTTGGTATGCTGTCCTCAAAATTTAGAGCAGGTAGATGCGTAGGAGTTTCTTTGCACCTGTAGTCATCTCTTTGTATGAAAAGGTATTGCAACAGGTAAAAAAAAATAATGGATCATGTTTCCGCATTATAGATTATTGCATATGGGAATAGTGTGGTAAAACGTTTTGGAGCCCCCTATACGTCACTAATATTCGCATTACCTACAAGTTCGGTGGTAGTATAGTTGACAAAACATTTTTTGCAAATATCTAACAGTTATATGACGAAATTTAGCAAAGTTCCCAACTTTGCTTATGTGGATGCTGTCATGCTTGTAATTGTTTTTATAAAATTTATAAAATTCATAACTTTTGGACAAACTCTGCACCTTGTGGTGTCTTTTTCCTTTGCGAATGGTGGATTCTGTAATTTTGTAATTTTAAACCTGCTTGCTTCGCGTGCATAATATAATACCTCGACAGTTTACTAGAATGACTTACTTCGTGATTCCCTCAGAACTGTCAGACGGTGTATTCGACAACGCACTTCGTTGTTTGTGTAAAATAGCAGTCTTATCTTGGTCAATAATTGCCACACTTGATATTAACTGGAGTTAATTACACTAAAAGAGATAAAGCCAGCATTCGCGAGGACACTATTTGCCAATGTTAAGAGAATTTTATGCAAAGGCAAACATAAAATTTTGTACAACGCACAAAATTAAAAACTGATTGCACTAGACCCGTGAAACTTAATGGCAATATCTGCCCAGTTGTGTTATCGCGAGAACTATAATATACGTCGACAAAACATATTTGAAGGAAGCCTTTCAAACTTCAGGGGAGATGCCCGAAGATTACCACGTGAAATAAACGAACAAAAAGTTAATTCGTCTCAATTAACTCGAAAAGAAAATTAAGAAATATTTGTCTCTAAACGAAACTAAGAAGGTGGAACCTAATCGACCGCAAACCGCAAATATCTCGCGGCCTCTTTCTTATGTTGAATTTTTGCAGTGCTGTTTTTAAGGAATGGCATTGAATTGCGCCACTGTTAAAATTGCTAAACCAAAAACCTGATAACCAAATAGGTTTGATACTTACTGATTATCAAGAAGATTGGCAAGGTTGTGGCCATCACTTTTACAATAACTTCCATCATGGATTATTGCTTTCCTTCAGCGTCTTTTTAACCAGCGGTGTTACGCTTGAAATTGCGCATGTAAAGAGTGATGACGATAATGGTGATGCAGATGTCCTTTTGAAGTGGCTCCATAGGGTAATCATTTATGGCGCTGCGCGCGCTAGTTTTATGTTTTGAATGCTGTTTTTGCATTCGTTTTTACACCCAGTCCCTTCAAACTTATCAAATGTAATAAGCAATGATGAAATAGTGTTTTACTATTATCTCTGTTAAAATTTGGCTTTTAGTCTAGAATTACAAATGCTCAGACAGTTTTTTTTACCACTGTTTTGTCTTTATTTGTGATTTTCTTGAATTTGCGTCAGGCACATCTTCCACAATTCTCACAGTGCGTCGAATCCAGTGAGATACGAATTTTAAACACAAATAAAGTAGGTTTTGTATAGGAATTTTTCCGATTTTTCCGATAGGACTCGAATACATATATTTCATATTTAGAGATGAAGCCACTGGTTTTCATGCAGGTCGTCTATCCTCGTTGAATTAGAATTTGGAGTTTTGGTTTTTGTGGAAGGAGGAAAACCGGAGAACACGGAGAAAAACCCTCGGAGCAAGGCGAGAACCAACAACAAACTCGACCCACATCATGATATGACACCGGCTCAGTATTGAACCCGGCCACATTGGTGAGAGGCGAGCGCACCCGCCACTGCGCCATCCCTGCTCCCCAAAATCAGGCAGGTGCGCGCGGTACAACTACAGAAACAAGATTCTACAATAAGCGTCATGCTTGTCGTTTATCTCTTAGCGTTTGCACAAGAAACCCACATTTCATCGAAAAACACAACTCATTTCCTGATCTGTATTTTTCTTCAATTACAATTCATGTTAACGGGAAATGATATAGTCATTACAGGCGGAAATGTCTTTCAATAGCAGTAAAGCTGTTATAATTAATTGTTCTCATTTTGATTGGTTCTGTCTTAAAAGCCAACACAAAATTGACGTAGAACTGTCAAAAATATGGAAAACCACCAAAAACTCACCGAGTGCAAAACTTCGCTTTACGCTTCACTGAAATTGTTGACAAACATTACATGAAGACTCAATAAAATGTCGGGGTCGCTTCATGCTCGTTTTTGTCGACCTCTCTAACTTTATTCAACAAGGCAAATCAACGACGGAATATTAATTACACTGATGCTGGCTCCTAGAAGCAGTGCCTCAGTTGTTGACTTTGTTAGATTTGCTGTGTAGAGGAAATTACACTGACAGGAACAGGCGAGTTATATCATTCAGAAGAACCGTCCCGTAAAGAACTTGTGTTCGTACTCAGTTTTTCTCTTCAAAGGACACGCATGTAAAAATTGCAGATCAATTTATTTTACTACACATGCACAAACTGGTTTCTCCAACTTCTACCAATAACTTAAACTTAACCTCTAACAAATCGAGCAATATGAACCATATCTGCTCAACGCGAAACGTTTTTGTAGGAACATCTGTCACATGACGGCTGTTGTACCTCGCTCGTTTACCGGTCATCTCGCCACCAGGCAGTCTCGCCACCAACGAACTCGCCACCAAGCGAAGTCACCTCGTAATAAGGCAGCGGATAAAAGAACGAGGAATAATCTATATACATGCGACTCGAAAAAAAAGCTAAGAAGGCAATGCGTTGTCCCCATTAGTTTTTTGAAGCTAAATTTAATACTATTGACACTTTGATAAAGTCATTCATTCATTCATTCATTTCAACGATGCAAAAGACTACTGGTAATAGGCCCTTTGCAGTTGGGGTCACGTGACCAAATTTTCCCTAGAAATTTTTTTATTATGTGCTATAACTTGAAGAATGCCAGAAATGGAAAGAGCGCATCGAAAATACCAAAATGGCCAACTTTGAGGCCCCTGGCATTAAAGCGTAAGTTTATACAACAGTTTGAATTTTGGGAAAATTTAGAGGATTTGTATGGAAAATGTTGCTGCAGAGCAATTCCTTGCTCTCCGACAACTTTTTCCACACAAATCTTCTGATTCTTTTAAAAATTCAGACTGTCATAATATCTCATCCTTTAACGATGGGGGCCTCTAATTTGGCCATTTTGATATTTTCGACATGCTTTTTCCATTTCTGGCATTCGTTAAGTTATAACCCATAATTTTATGAAAAATAGGTCACGTGATGGCTTAGCTGCAAAGGGCCTATTCACCTCGACTACTTTACTCGACTAGTTTATTTTTTTGTTGGTGTTTGGTGGCGAGGTGACTTCGCTTCGTGGCGAGTTCGTTGGTGGCGAAATTCCCTGGTGGCGAGGTGACCGGATACCCCTCCCTCTTATTGGTTGTTGAACCCGCCATAAATGACAAATGATGATCTTGGTTCAAAATGTTGATCATGCACATTAAATGGCTTTCTGTATACATGTATATTACACATTTGGCGATATTCCGTTTAGGCCTCACTTTTTGCTTTCTTCAAAGAGGCCTGACCTCCTTAAGGGGCGGAAAACCTCCTGAGCTTCGCAACAGTTTTCTGCACTCCAGTAAGAAAACAGCTTATCAGGGTATCTAGTAAAAACCACCTGTCATATCGCATCTCTCTTATCACTCCCGCTCATCGAGTGCTTTACAGATCACAACTGATAAAGAAATACTCCTATAGCCTTCCTTTAACCAAGCTGACTATAAACATTATATGCTGGTAGAGCTTCACGCAGTATAATTTTCCTATCGATCACAATATCGCTAGGAAGTTGGAGTTGTGAATATTAACAAGAAATTAGGCCTTTTAATTTTAACTTAAGGAAATATTAGCATAGGACAAAATTAATTCGCAAAAATGAGTCGATAGCCGAATAATTTAACATCGCGTGGCAGAAACGGCCAGTTTCACAGGATAAGTGCTTTCAGAATTGTAGACCTTATGGCAACCAAAGACAACCAAAACTTCCAAACAATACTGACGTCAGGTAGACTGCGATTGTGGGGGATTTCATATCAGTAATACTATTGCCAGGAAAAAATGAAGTTTATACTCACCAAAGAAGACAATCAGTGCAAAGCAAAGAGTTCTGACCGCCATCAGTCTGAAATTGTTTTCCATGATCCTTTAACGTTCGTCGCTGCTTGGTAATCGAGACAACCAACCTAACTTATGAATTCTGTCTGACTCCAGTGTTTTCTTTAAGCACCACCGGGAAATATTAGTAATTTGCTTCGTCCGCATAGATGGCCATGCGAAAGGTGGCGGCTTTAGAGAGCAACTTTATAATCATTTTTAATTAGCGCGACTCGCGTGACAGATGATGTCAGGTTATTCCATCGTCATCACAGTATGATGTCAGAAAACGTTTACTAGACAGATGTTTTGCAATTAATTAATGTTGATGTGCGGACTTACCGTTTACAGTCGAAACTCCTCTAACGGCCACCTCTCTACAACGACCAGCTAGCTGAAAAGGTCGCTGCAGACGCCGCATACATTCACTCTTATTTTAACCTCTCTGTAACGACCACCTCCCCACAACGGCAACGGCCAATAAAGTTCATCCCAGGTTCTAAAACAACCTGTTAATAAGGTCTGTTAATGAACGACTGACAAGCGGTCTATTTAAAACACCGTATTTTTACTATGGCTCGACAAAACTCGTCTGATATGCCGATGAAGCGTTCCAAATAGGTACGATTAGGTGTAAATATCACTACAAATCATGAGATAACGACTTCTAATCAACACAAAGAGTGACCAGTTCAAGATATTGATTAACAGTTTTAGGCATTAAAAAAGACTAGTCACTAGATATACTTGTTGTAGGTTACCGACCGTCTGACACAAACCAACGGAACAGCCGCCGATGGCTGTTCTGTCGATTGCAGTTCTCGTAAACATGCTCGACAGTGTATCCACTAACTTCAGATAGATAAAGCTAAGTAAACATCAGCCGTAATATTATGTCACATATTTTAACCCGGAAATGCCGTTAACTGCATGGAACATTTTTCGCTACAAACCTTGTTTGGTTTTAAAAATACAATACCCCTATGACACTTTGCGTCAAAAGCTACTACAGTTCAAATACGCTATTATGCTGCACGAATGAAGTTCAATTGCCTTTGATATGTCGACATTACTTTCATAAAACTGAGAAGTTTTAATTTCTTGGCTGAGTTCGCATCGTTAGTACTTGGAAAAGCCGTGGTTATCCTTCTTCTGAACCGCTCTATAATCTGAGGATCAAACACAACTTACAGTCAGCCAAAAGATGTTCGCCAGTACCTTCACTACAGGGATGAACCTTCATCTGTTGATGGTCTTCTATTTAGAGCACAACAGCTCATTGTTCCTCACAGCTGAAGAAAATAAATGCTAGATCGCATCCATGAATCGCATCAAGGTATTGTCAAATGCAAACGGCGAGCGCGAGACATTACCTGCTGAGTGTTGATTACTATTCAAAATGGATAGAAATTGCCAAACTGAACGACCTGAGCAGTAAGAATGTCATCTGTCACTTGAAGAAACAGTTTGCAAAATATGGTATCCCGGATGAACTACTAAGTGACAATGAACTTTAATACTCCAACTTAGCACTCAAAGGATTTAGTAACAACTATGGTTTTGTACACACAACGTCCAGCCCCAAGTACCCTCAGGCAAATGGTGACGCAGAGCGAGTAGTACAAACCATTGAGAGCCTCTTAAAGAAAGCACAAGATCTGTACGAGGCTCTGCTGAACTACAGGAACACGCCATCAAAAGGAATAGGCTTATCGGCTGCACAATTGCTCATGGGAAGAAAGAAAGCTGAAAGAGAAAGTTTAGTATGATAAACACTGTGGTAAAGAGCTTCCACCCCTCAACAGTGGTGAAAAGGTCACATTACAACATGGAAATAGGTGGGTGCCTGCTGCAGTGATCAGTTAGCACCGCACAACCAGATTAGACATCGTTCAAACACCAGAAGGTCAGAAGTATCGGAGAAATTGACGACACCTAAACAAATGCTGAGCATCGCAAGACATACCAACAGAGTCTTTGCACGACCAAACCAAGGCTTCTTCAACCACGCACACTTCTAAAGTCAGTCAAGCACCTGTTCCTACTGCACAAAAACCACCTCAGCAAGTGCAGAAAACTATAGTGCGTATCATTCTGGACGATTAGTCAAGGAGCCTGCTCACCTTAAGGACTATGAACACTAGTTTGCCACCACTTTATACACGATATGGGTAAACAGAGAAGGAACACACTGGTTCGATTGATGAACACGCTCGTTCAATTCTGTGGCGAACACGCTGGTTCGATTTGTGTCTCGAACATTGGACTTGCTCTAGTTCCAACAGGTTTCCTCAATATTCAAATAAGATGAAGAGTTTTGTAAAGGCACGCTGGCCGAGTGAACTTTCACTTTGATAAGGACAATGTGAGAGGGAACACGCTAGTTCGATTGATGAGCACGCTGGTTCTATCGATTGATGAACACGCTGGTTCAAGTAAGTAACGAACACGGTGGTTCTATTGGTCTCCCAACCAGTGTACAAGACGCTAGTTCTTAGTTGGTCTCGCGACCTCTGTATATTCTGAGACTATGACATTGTTCACAGTTCAATAAAGACAACAGCAAAGAAAACACTCACCTGCTACTACGACAGACGTTTCTACATCAAACACGAACCCAAAAGTGTCTAGATGTACCGCCTCCTGATTGGCAAAAAACTACAATCTTACACGTCTTTTCATTGGCTCGAATAGTTCCGTCCTTGCAATTCGCTAAAACCGAGGACAACCTTAAACCTTACACTTATACTTATACTTTCAGAGCTCGATCGAGAATTTTTCTGCGTACAGCATTCTTCGCGCGGCACTATTCTCTGCCGTCTCGCCAGCCGAACGCGTACGTCTTCTGGCTCGTTGTCAATAATTTATTCATAACTACTTTTACACTGCAGCTGAAAAGCCCCTATGGGGTTTTTCAATAAACGCACGTATGCATGTAAACTTGCTTTATAATATGGTAAATTTAATTGCCATCGAATTCTGAAAAATGACGCTACTCAGCGCCAGTTTTCAAATGGCTTGGAAAAGATTTCTTTGTTTTCAATTAATTCTTTGAATTAACTGCATGTTCTTACGGCATATTATCGCCAGCTACCGACCATTGTAGCCATTTCAATTTCGGCGACAACTGAAGAAGTTGCCAAAAATCACTATATAGTGAACATAACACCTGAGGAATGAATTACAGTCACTCCTTGTAACCGCACCTGAAGTTGTAACCCTTCCTGTTATGCAAATAAATGGAATTTAAGCACGCACGTTCGCTGGAAACTGGCTCATTTGCATTGTTTAAAATCCAGAATTGATGACACTTTATTTTATTCTGCCATGCGCGCATCAGCACACTTGAGTTTTCAAATTTAATTTCATAACGGACTCGAACTGCTCTGCAGCAAATAAACAACTGTTAAACAAAGTTTTGACAACTTCGCGTCGCGTTTGAGTTTACTGTTAACCACCACGATGAAAGTTGATTGAACCCCGCTTGTTAATCACGGCAGCATTTATTCAAACAGCACGATCTCAAAGTTATTCACATGCTGGAACTGCCATTTTCAGAATGTCCAGGATTTCATAACTGTACTTTATCAGTCTTTCTTCACAAAACCTTTGGGCACAGTTATCAACTTGCCGAGTTATAGACTCGAGAGGCTAGAGGAAGGACAATCGGAGGAAACTGCTTAAAAAGAGGTAACAGAATTTTATGGACACTTAAGTGCAATGTGACTATTTTTATTTTTACATTTTTACGAATTATGTTGTTCTTTTACCATCACAAAAGTGCTTCGCAATAACTACAAATGACACAGCCATACTTGAACTTCCCTCTGTAATTTCCTGAAACAATCCTAAGCAAGCGTACCACTATGACAAGACGTAGAATACATAATTTAGTCTCGATTTCTGATGCACACAATCACTCAATGCCAGATTGCGAGTTTTTCACTCTTGAATTCTTTATTCGAACGAGAAGAATGTTTTATCACTAAACAAATCATTCCGAAAAGCTACCAAACAACCTCCAAACGTTTCCGTACGTTTTAATAACTTTGATTCGTAACGATTTACATGTACATTATTTTCTTTATACTATAGGAAAACTACGCCATGGTTACTGTTTGGTAGAACATATGATACCGCTGTAGTGGTAATACGTCAGACAGCAAACAGACTGGTTAAAAAAAACATAGACTGAAAAAGCTCAGTAGCCTTGACCGACATACAAACATCGAATTCCTGAAGAAATAATTGGAAGAATTAATTTATGGATCATTAAGGTTCACAACGCCATCAGCAACTAGACCGTGAACTTGGATCAATACAGAGCATCTGTTGAGGTAAAAATTAGTGACTTTTTTCTTGGTAACGACGGGACTATCAACGATTAATCATGCATTTTACTGAAATTAATAAATCGAACAAAAGCCAACTAAAGATATTCTATTGCTCCATGGAAAAAGCATTCAACATGGTTCAAATTACGGCTCATGGATTTTGAAATACCATTCAGTAACTAAGATGATATCTTTCTACATCGAATGAAGTCTCACCGGATTATAACTTAATTTCAAATAAGAAACAATTAATCAAAGAAAAAAACAAAAACAAAAACAAAAACAAAAACAAAAACAAAAAAAGCAAAAGAATGGGTTATTTCATCCTAAAACTTAACTATTTGTTCAAATTAACAAATAAAAACAAAAATAGTTCGCTTCTTAAAAAAAATACTTGATCAATGTTAAACAAAATATTTAAATCTCGAAACTGATTAAAGATACAATTCCCAGCTGGGTCAGGGGGGAGTTTCATGTGTTCCACTTAACATGAACGGGATTCAAACCCATTTGAAAATGCATTCGCCAGCTGAGTGGTGAGTTTCACACGCTCCCCTTAAGGTCATTCCACTGAAATAGAACCTGCACTGAGATCTTTGTCAACTTTGCTTATTGACTGTTTATATTGTAGGAACTTAAATTTGTAAATAAAAATGAGGGGTCCCCATGTCCGTTTAGGAGCAATAGCACCTTGTTTATACCATATAAATCCTTACAATAGCACCATGATTATAGTCACGATTGCTTGCTAAATTCACGTTTTCGACGATTGTTTCTTGCTCAACACTGAGAATTGGCCCATATTTTTTTTACATAGAGAAATTTCTTACTCAATTCAACACAACAGAAAAAAAATGATAGGTCACCGTACTCGTTTTCGAGAAAATGACGATTTACCTCTATGGCGAGGTCCAGCCGCAAAGAAAAGCCGCCATTTTTTAATGCGCGCGCGCTAATCACGCGTGAAATTATGCGCTGTAGGGATGCGCAATGCAATACTGGGGAATGACCTTAAATTGAACGGGATTCAAACCCATTGGCAGATGTATCCATCAGTTGAGTGGAGATTTTCACGCGCTCCACTTGAACGGGATTCAAACCCATTTGTAGAAGTATTCATCAGGCAGCTGAGTAGAGACTTTCATTTACTCCACTTGAACGGGAAACAAAGCCATTTGAAGAGAGATTCGTCAGCTGAGCGGAGAGTTTCACGCGCTCCACTTAACTTGAACGGGATTCAAACCCATTCAAAGATGTATTCCCCAGCTGGGTGGAGAGTTTCGCGCGCTCCACTTGGTGCTTGTTTACTTTTACGTCCCGAGGTAAGGTTGGCCAATAAACTCGGTGCTTCCGTACCATTTGTTGGAAACCACGCCACGCAGGTAGCACGAGTAACACGCGTCCCTCCTTTGGAAAAATGAGTCCAGAGAGTCGTAATAATGTGGTTCATTATTCTAACTGGGTCAGTACTCATCGCAGACGAGTCGATACGTACATTTTGTACTCAACTGACCCAGAGGATTGTGGCTGTTTTCAAACAGGGGCTGCATACTGACACGCTCTTTCACGCGTGAGCGAAAGCACGTTACCTTAAAAATAGACTACTTGTAGTCGTTAGCATATGTACCTCCCATGTCCGTGAAGGAGAAACGATAGCCTATTTGTGGTAAAGATAGCGACATCAACAGTGTTTAGCCATAAGGGATTTGATTAGTAAAGATTAGTAAAGCTAGGCTGAATTCATTTGAACTTTATGTCACCTCTTTTCTTAGCTTTGTGAAATTTTATCGAATTTGATTCTTATTTTTTTTACTGATGTTTTGATATATTCTTTTTTCGAGCGACGCGTGGGAAAGTTTTTCCTAGGTTGATGAAGTGGACACTATATGAAAGGCGACAACAATTAACGAAAGGATGCTGAGGGTGACCTTTCAGGAAGGTGAGAGTTGGTAATCGAATTTTCGGGCGGAGCCGTTGATTTCAGGAAGCCTATGTACAGCAGTAACTCATCTGGCAGCGGATCAATCTGGCGCACAGTGAGACCTTTATTAAGCGGACCCCATATTAAGCGGACACCCTCTCTTAAGTGGACACCAGCTCGTGTCCCAAAATTTTCTTCCCACATTTACTGTGAAATAAATCTGCATTCAGCGGACACCTCTGTTAAGCGGTAGCGGACACCAATATTGATTAAGCCATTTTGTTGCACAAAACATGCAATAAGCGGACACTTCAAGTACTTTTTACTTCTAAAAGTTCAGCTCAGACTCCTTTAACGTTGCTCAGCGATGTCGTTTGAAAGTTACGTAGATTATTCCAGATTGATGCATTGACTGACCAGACATTGTGCTATGAGCACTCTTTTATCTTAAACTCTGTTACACTGTGTTAGAAAAGGGTTTTATAATTAATTAGTATATACCACACAAGTGAATAGTGCTTTTCGTGCGCTCTGATTGGTTAACTCGGAGGTGATTAGCAAGTACTAATTATTCAGCTTGTGTCGTATATACTAACACAATTACTGCCCAGAACCTTCTTTGAGTAGACACCCTGTATTAAGCGGACATTAGCGAGTGTCCCAAAGGTGTCCGCTTAATACAGGTTTCACTGTAAATAAAAGAATAAAAAAATACATAAAATGGTAAACTATATTATCTTGTACGTACGCTCCACTTAATTCTACAAAGTTTGGCCAAGTAACGATTGTTGTCAGGGATAGGGAACTCGTCGAGTCAAAATGGCAAAGAGACCGGGAATGACAGGAGACACTTTACATCACGTAACATAAAGTATCTGGAGTTAGGTTATAATCATCTCTTATCTAACAAAGACGAATGGAATGTTTGTTGGAACCATTTTTTAAAATTCTTAGCAAACTTACTTTAATTAAGGTTACTTTGTATTTTTAAATCTACTGGATAATGAAGGTGTTGTAGTTTGAATTAAATGAAGCGATGATATGAAACGGCGGCAAAATTTGCGTCAGGGTGTTTATTATAATTGTAAACTAAAGATTTCTATCGCGTATCAGTTGATGAGGGTGCAGCCAAAACTAAGCTGGTGAATTCCTGACAAATTACCTTAACCAGAAAAATATCTCCGAAATTGGTTACAGTAAGCATCTAATCGTACCTTTTATTGTTACACTTCGGAGGCACATCAGGCTCATTTGGTCTCGCCATGAGTGTTTTAGAAACGATTCGAGCCATGGCTCGACCAAACTTGCCTGATATGCCATCAACGCGGACTAAAAAGCTACAATTAGGTATAAGTATCACTACAAATAGATAGAAAGGCTTCAAAACAACACAAGGAGTGACCAATTTATGATATTTATTAATGTTGTTGTTGTTGTTAAATGTTTTATAGTGGTCGATGCGCTTAGCTACAACTAGCTAGTAAGTATTTCAAAGAAACATAATAGGCTTACAAATCCCTACTTTCGGGAGGCAGACTAGTTGGCTATTTACAAACATGACCGAGGAGTTGAACTAGGGTCTACCGACAAACAAATCTAGCTTAGTGGTCAGAGTGGGACTTGAGCTCGCGACCTCTTGATGTCAAGGCCGGCGCCCTAACCACTCGGCCACGCTACCTCCATTAAAAGGTTTAGACACTTGAAAAGACCTAGTATAGAATCTCAGGTCACCAGATACCCGTTTTAGGCTACTGACTGTCTACCAAAAACCAACGGAACAGCCACAAATGGCTATTCTGTCGATTGTGGGTTTGACAATGTACCCACCACTTGAGCCTGAGTTGCATGCCTACGTAAATGTTAAAAAAAAACTAAGCGTAGTAATCGTCAGCCGTAAAATTAAATACTGTTTGACCCTGAATTACTGTTAACTGCATGTTAAAACGGCTATGCACTAAAATAGGGAACACTTTTCGCTACAAACTTTATCTTTTTTTTGAGCATCTAGAAACCAATGACACTTTAATTGGGTCAATCGCTACTCCAGTTCAAATACGCCATAACTGCATGAATGGAGCTCCATTGCCTTCGATATGCCGACATCACTTTGATTAAACTGAGAAGTTTTCCTGGTCGAGTTTACATCGTTTGCACTTGAAACTGGAAAAACCGCGTTCATCCTTCTTTTGAACCGCTCTTTAATCTGAGGATCAAACAAAACTTACAGTCAAGCGAAAGTAAAAAAGTCTCTTGTTGATGTTTTTTTCTGCAACTAGAGTTTTTAACAACCTGTGTCCGTATTTACCCCTTTAAGAGTCCATATATCAAGTTAAGCTATGGCGCTTGAGCACATTCACGTCCCTAAATTTGCTTTCCCACAACATTCGGCATCTAGAGTAGAATTATTCCCACCATTTGAGTAGCCGGCTGTCTAATAATGCGATGCATGATCTGGCGAGAGAGTTCATCGATACATCGTTCATCGATTTTCAAGTCAGTGCTCTTACCTGACTGTTTCTCAAACAATGCAAGAGAAAAATCAGGAATCCCTGTTGGAGAAAATAAAAGAAATTAATAAATTAACAATAGTTTTACAGAACAGCGAAGAAATTGCTTCTTTTGGAATAATTGCAAAAAAATATCTTTCTCTACTTGAAAGTTTTGGGATCAGGTCTACCTTTAGCTTCTTGTCCCGCCTACAGGAAAAACGTTAATGATTATTGAGTAATTTAATTAAGGGCAATTAAAAAGAGTGCAGTTAAGGTTTGTCCAATTATTATCATTATTTAGTTTCTGTGATAAAATGTAAATATAGCATACCAAGAAACACGGGGCTCCCAAAGTGAGAGATTTACACCATCGAGAATGCTATCTTTTTACAATACAGTTCTCTAATTCTTTTCATACAAAAAGATTAAAAGCAATTTGTGAAAATTGTTGGAACCAGGACTCAAAAACTAACCTGAGCAGAGTTAAGTATCGTGAAAATGTAAACAAAGGCTTTGTGCAGAGGGGACAGAAGACCAAATAACCACGTGGCCCCTAGAAGAGGAATCAACACTGCGCAGGCCTTGATGCCAAGTCTGAAATAACGAAACACAAGAGAAACTTCTGGTCACATGCTAGAGAATCAACGAAGATGGGCCGCAAGTTAAGTGGGGCCAAGGTTCTTTACAATTGGCCAGACGATAAAAATAGATTAGATAAAAAACGATGCCCCTATGGTGCAGATTAACAAGAGCGAATCAAAATAAAGGTTTAAAGTTGGGCAGATCAACCGAGGGACATCCGAAACAAAGGCAAGTCAAACGTGACGGCAAGTGCGAGCTGTTTTGTTCTCGATGTGCCACTGCGTACATAAAGCTTACTGCTCAGCACGGTAAATTCTGTAACATCTGACCGAGTCGTACAAATTAAAGTTAGTGACAGAAAAAGACGCAGAAGCAAGTTATGGGCATGGTGATATGTTGGCTCGTTGGGAGACTGATAGAGTGGCGATGGAGAAACTGTTGTTATTCGCAAGTCTTAATTCTTACCGTATCTGCTGAATGTGGTTTTCTCCTGTTGATTGCATTGTGGTCATTTCTTTGATCACTCGCACGAGTATCAAGATGTTAACCTTGATCATAAGATTAAAATAATCAAATATATCAGTTGTTTTTAGTTCTAACAGAAGAAAAAGTAAAAAGTAACCTCTGCATAGTTTAAAACTATAGATACATGTGGGGCCTTGTATCAAAGAAATAATAAAAATATAGTACATCGTAGAAAAGAAAAAAAAAGCAATTCTTGATTTATTCTCATCCTTCACTGAGTAATGTCTATATTTTAAAACTTTGATTCTTATTTATTATTAATTTGTAATTTTTATCTCAGTTTGTGTATTTTTTGTTTATGTTAACTTCCAAAATTTAGTCTTAAAATTATTCAAGATCAACTTATATTCACCATTGAAATTCAACTTTAAATTAATATTTAGCTAAGAGTTTAACTTGAGACTCGATTTACTTACAGCTTCGATCGTCACCACAAATGCGACAAATATCCAGATCAGATTGTTATCTGAAGACATCCAGCAGCTTGAAGAAACAAATAAAATTAAAAAAACAAAACAAAAACAAAACGGAAAACAAGGCCTTTAATGTAATGTGTTCGAATGATGGGATGGTATTTTAAAAATGTCGTGAAAAATCTTTCTCCACACATTGAGTGAAAATAATTCTGTCATCCTGATGAATGCGAGATGGCAAAGGAGAAGATCAGTAAAGGAATACTTTTCTTACTATTCCTCACTGACAAATCCCTGGATTCCATCTTTTCCTGAAGCAATACTCAGCGAGATTGCAACCATAACAGCAGGAAAACCTGCAGTGCATTATAAAAAGAGCAAAACAAAAAAGGTAAAAAGAAGCATTTCTCTAGCACTTGAATCAAATGATCAATAAATTCATAGTGTTAAGCAGGAATAACAGAAAATAACGGTAAAATAATCTGATTAAGGTAATTCCATCAAAATAGAACTAACAATAGATTTTCTTTCAAACTTTACCTGTTGCCTGCTTATATCAAGAGAACTTAAAATTTGAAATAAAAAAGGGGGTCCCCATATTCGTTTAGGAGCAGGAGGACCTTTAATAAACCCCATAATTCCTGAAATTATCTGCTTTAAGAAACGTTTATATTTGGACCATTCACCTTACGCTTTAAGAGAGCAGAAACATAGAAAGAAAGTTAAGGGAGAAATACAACAACGGATGTATTGCATAAATGTTAAAGAGCAATTTGATGTTCGTTTCACGATAAGGGCACTCATATTTAGTCGACAGGGATACAATATGTTCCAAGCACGCAGTGTTCTGGGGCCACATATTATCTTGTACGAGTGCTAGCTATGCTCTCATTTTCCGTGATAATTCCGTGATAATTTTTTTTTTCTCTGCAATAGAAATTAGTCCATATTCCCTGTATAGAAATTTAATGATCTCTGCATTCAAACTAAATGAAAAAATCGTTAGGTCTCGGTACTCGTTTCCGAGAAAAAAACGATGATTTGTCTTTCGCAATCCAAGCCGTTTAGAAACGGCCACCATTTTGTATATGTTGTGTATGTGCACGCGCTCGTGAGCGCGCGCTAATGACGCGAAAATCGTGCGCAGTAGGGATGCGCAATGCAATTCTGAGGAATCACCTTAAACAACAACTTACCCCATGACATGACGTAGTATATGTTCATCTTGCTGTTGATGTTGTAAACCTTGACCACAAACAAGTAAAGGTAGATTCCCTCTACGAGCATCCAACAGAAAGCTGCCATCAGGAAATACTGCATGAGGGCCGCTACTGCAACACAAGCTCCCTATAAAGAAAGCTTTAATTAAAATCTGTCTATGTTATTGCGCTATCATCTCCTTGAGGTGATTCCACTGAAATAGAACCTGCACTGAGCTTTTTGTGAAACTTTGCCTATTGATTGTTTATATAATAGGAAAGTAAAATTTGAAATAAAAATTAGGGGTCCTCATGTTCGTTTAGGAGCAACAGAACCTTGTTTATACTCATATAAATCCTTATAATAGCACCATGATTGTAGTCACGATTGCTTCCTAAATTCACGATTGCTTTTTGTTCTACACTGAGAATTGGTCCATATTTATTTTACACAGAGAAATTTATTACTCAATTCAAAACAACAGAAAAAAAATGATAGGTCACCATACTCGTTTGCGAGAAAATGACCATTTACCTCTATGGCGGGGTCCAGCTGTAAATAAAAAGCCGCCATTTTTTAATGCGCGCGCGCTAATCACGCGTGAAATTATGCGCAGTAGGGATGCGCAATGCAATACTGGGGAATAACCTTAAGAGGCTGCTTTTCATTTGCATATTAAACACGCATTAAGACGTTAAGACGCTGGAGTACGACTAGTGACGCTCCTTTGCAGACACTTAAAACTACTGCAAATGGAATTCAACAAATCTGAAATCGCCCTTACCGTGTTTCCTGTGGCATTAATTCCCGCAAGAAAGATTACTTGTCCTGCTCCGAGAGAACTAGCGAGGCTTATCCTGATTTGAGAGAGAGGTTGATGTACATCGCTGGTAAGAAAGAAAACGCAAATACTTGGTACAACAACAAAGAATAAGAGAAAAATTTAACGATAATCAGTAAAACCCAAAAGATACATTAAAATTCAGCCTAACACAATAGACCTCAGTATGAGGTTTTGGGGAATAAACGCCACAAACTCTAGTTTTTTACCCAGAGCCTCGTACTGAGCTGAGGTCTATTGTTTTAGGCTGAATTTTAATATGTCGAAACTGGTCTATTGTTGAAAATTACTGCTTTGCCCTTTTTCATGTTCAAAGTAAACAACTTATTTTCTTTTTTTCGCCTCCAAATTTTCTAAAAGAAATAGAAAACAAGTTATCCGCGTTTCTATCGAATTATAAAACACTCGTGGAAGTCTGGGAGAACTCGAAAAAGTTTAATTCGCAGCATGTATAAAAGTGGGTGATTTGTATGAAATAGTTTTAATACTTACGTGAAATAAGCATAAAACAATATTGTGAGAATGATTCCGATGACGGAAAGAGCCAAGCCTACATAAGTGAGAATCCTCAATATCTTCTCGTCTGTCGTTGTGATCTGGTTTACAAATTAGCAACAGAAAACAAGCAACATAAATTTGTGCCGATGAGTCGATCATGGTATGTTTCACGAGTTATATCAACTGACTGCACGACAGTTAAACTTCTATATGCTATTTTTTGCTACAGTAGCCCCACCCACCCCGGTCAGCCTAATTAGCACTCCGCTTAGTCCGATAAGGGTTGTGATTAGACCCAGCATTCATCTGTAGGTAGGGGAATTAAGCGAAAAGGAAAACCAAAACCCAACGAACATGTTTTGTTTTATTTTTTACAGAATTTTAAAAGTAAGCTGCAAACAGAATAAAAAACATGGAAATTCAATTTTGAGCCTTAATGTTTTAATTGGGACACAAATTTCTGATTCATACTCAGAATTCCAACTCAAACTCAAATATACAAGTGGAATATATAAAAGATCATATATTTGAACTGCGGAGAAAGATATGAGGATTGATCATCACAGTTATACACACGGGCTTTAATATTTTGACATTCTGACAGAAAAAACTAACTACTCTTACTTTTACCTCAAGGTTATCACCATAGTCGAATAAAACAGCGAAGTGAGTCAAATGATTACAGCTGCATTCTGTTTGTCCTGAGCTGCTCTTCGATTTAACAACATGGCATCCTTCCCCTGACCAGCCGTCTGAACTAAAAGGAAGAGTTTATGAAATATCGCAAGCAAATTGTTTATCCCAATAAAAACCACTCTTCATAT
Source organism: Orbicella faveolata (assembly GCF_042242905.1). Lineage (NCBI taxonomy): Eukaryota > Metazoa > Cnidaria > Anthozoa > Scleractinia > Merulinidae > Orbicella > Orbicella faveolata. The sequence goes on along the minus strand of NW_028301563.1, from coordinate 6,096,820 downwards.
GGAAGAACAAATTATTGAGACTTACTGCTTCTGTGATGCTCGTTATATTATTTGTGAAATCCGCCGGAAAAATCTTTTCCCAAAAATGTAAGTGCTGAAGTCTGCAGCGTTACGTATGTGTATCAAAACTTGTTGAGATGTCAACTTTAGAGGGCTTTACCCGTTTGTGTTCCCGTTTTTGTGGAATGGAAAACAAGAAATACTTCAAGTACCCCTGCTTAACATTGTAACAGTACCACTACCATGAACATCGATATCAAGAAGAATAACAACAAAAACAACGATAAAAACGACAACAACAACAATAACGACGACGAAGACAGTACCAACCGCAACACTGAACAACAGCAACAACGACTATAAGACTCTCGTGCAGGCACTCTTTTAGTTCGTGAGGAATTTTTTTTATGGAGTGTAATAGCGGAAGCGACATTCAGGTTTTGCCTTTAAAGCAAAGTAATGTAAATGTAACTTGTAGTAGGTAAAATAATGAATGTAGCTTGATACTTACTTTTTTTCGCTGTTGTCACTCCAAAACATGCAATATCTCTTGCCTTCAGCAACCTGAAATAAATCCGGTAAACTTTTTTAAACAAATATCCTACTTTTCGAAAACAAATTACATCCAAGCACGGATGAACAGGAATGTAATTATAGCTGATTTTAACTGGAAGCTTTGCTTCCTTTCTTTACGATTTGTTTCTTTATTACAACCTTTAGATTCCTGAACTTTAGGGTGATATTCTGCTGCAGCTTTTCCGGTTTTGGATCCATCGTGGCTGCCATTATCATGGTGTCAAGTCTCCTTAATAGAACACAAATACAAAAAGCTTGTTACTGATCGTACTCTAAGTTGCTGTTAAAGAGAAAATAGCCTTTTGACCATCTCCATCGGATGCACAAACAGCAGCAACAACAACAAAACAGTATAAGACGATGAGTATGTTTTTAGACTAATGAACTTCTTCGCTAATTACTTGTTTTCAGGAGCATCATTATTGGATGGAATCGATTGAAGTAGCTCATGAAGATCCTTATACAGGACACCAACCAGCAACGAATCTATAGGTTGAAATAACAATAATATTGGTGAAACCGTTTTTATAACAAGCCTGTGCAACAAAAGAAAAGTCATACTTCTTGAAATAAATGTTCAAGTTACTAGTTTTTCTTATTTTTGTTTTTTCGATGAGGACCTTGTTTGAACAGCGAACAGTTTGTCTATGAAAAGGTATCAGCAAATTATCAAGACAACTTTATGCAGGGAAGGTGGTTACCTGCAATTGAGAAGTATACCATCTTAGTAGAACAGAAAGTTTCCTGGTCGCTTCTTGTCAGCTGGAGACATTACCGGGCTACTGATAAGTCACACAGTACTTTGAAGGGGCTTTATACTTCATATGTTTTCATGATTTTAATGATTTTAATGACAAGTTTTAGCAAATCAAATGTAAAATTTGAACAACAACAACAACAAATCGATTGTTGAGCTCTGCTATTCCCTTTACTACTTTGTATACAATGTATCTTGAATAAACGTGTTTTGCTTACCGTTGTTGAGGAAATTCCTAGACGAGATGTTGACGAAGTTATGTTTTTCCGTTCCGTTGAGAATGAAATCTCTAGCATCTCGGTGGAAAAATCGCTGAATATGCAGAACTGTCAAGATATGTTGTGAGGAGATTACTATTCACAATAAAACTGATTAAAAGTAATTATAATCCGTCAAATATTAGGCCAATCGCATGCAATCGACCAATCGCATGCGAGGGAAAATTTTTCCATCGCATGCGATTGGTCGATTGGTCACGTGACTGAATATTCCACAACAAAAACTGGAGAATATCCCAGTGATATTCCACAACTTACAAATAGAAAAATATTTGAAGGATTTTGAACACAAAAGCCCTTATTTGGCTTTATCTGTTCCTCGAAGCTCGCAGCTTCGCCCCCGGAAAAGCTGTTCGCTTCTCGTAACAGATATTGTGCGCAGACGTTATATTTCTGGCTCTTGTCAATGGACGTTAATCCCATAATTTTTTTATCTATTGAGGTTTGAATTCTCCCGTAAACGAACATGGCGAAAAACTGCCAAAGATAATAAATTGGTATTTTGTCATTTATTTCTCACAGATCTGGATACTGAAAGTTAAATTTCTACTCACTGAGCTTGCTCTGCACAATGGTTAATTGAGGCATTGATTCATTGAGGTGGTAATGGCCGTACTTGAGGGAAAAGTCTTCGAAGGCAGCGACCATTTTGAAGATAGATCCCGCTCTGTCCTGCTCTGTTGTTAAGTGAGATATGTCTCTTAACTGTTCAGTGGTATTTTCTAACAGATTGACGGCATCCTAAAAAAACCAGCACAGCAAATACGTGTAGGATGCCAGGTCTTTAACTAAGTAATTAGACTGAACAAAAACATGAAACAAGTGCATTGTAAAATTAGATTCATGAGGAGCAAACTAACCCTTTTTTCTTTATGAGCTGGGGGGACTTCTGTTTCCCCCCCCCCCCATCTATCTCAAATGATAATTACTCACTATATAGGTTAGCAAACGTGTATGACGTCAAATCACGCTGAAATGACATCGCATTTTAAATTGTCCACCATACACGCTGGTTTTTAATGTAAAATAAGTCAAAATGTTCGGTAACCAAATGGTAAACGACGGAAATCACGAAATGCACGCATGTGTAGTTGTGCATGGAGATTTATTGCCACGAGTGATATTTATAATGGTAATTGAACTGAGTGGAGTGCAATTTGGTCTCAAATCATACGCTTGATTTCAAAATCGAACGAGCGCGTAGCGCCAGTTCGAGTTGAAATCACAAGTATGATTTCAGACCAAAATTTCACGACATGAAGTTCAATTGCCACTTTATTAGATCCATTTTGAAATTGCACAATTTTATGGCCGTAAATTTTAGATTTTTGTGTATTGTTCCAGTAGCCGGTTTGTTGAAAATAGCGGAACCAGAAACGCCTTTACGTCTCATTTAGAATGCAAAATGATGTCATGTGACGAAAACTCATTCGAGCATGACAAAGAAACAAGCAGTCCTGAAGTCAGAACGAAAATAGTCCACTTCATGCATAAAAGTTCAATTCTCGTCGCCTGAATCAATGATGGAAGGCCTTTCTTTCTTCTGTAGTTGAGGCCGAGACTTTTGGTTGTCTTTGGAGAAGGAATTTGAAGGTGCATCCTGTGTAATTCTGCGATGGATTTCTTTTGAGTTCTGAAACTCCCTCGAGCACGATGCTCAGTGGATAGTACGTTTTTTTTCTTAAATACCGTTTAATGGCATCATTTTAAGGGATTCCAGCTCATTATCATCTCCGTTTCTTTTTGTGACCTCGGCGTAGGACTCAATACTCAGGGCCTTGTCAAGTTCTTGCGGCGCCATTTGTTTCAAGATATTTTCAAGATGGCGGTACTGGCACCAGCTTCGTAAGACGTTCGTTCATTTACTGTTTTGTGGAGCAGGGCGTATTTTGACTGTTTATTCACAGCGACAGAGTTGAGCTCTTGTGTTTCTTCGTTTGAAACTACCGGAAACCTGGAAACACCTACCTCCTTGAGATGGCTCTGAATTTGCTGTTGTGTGGTTTTCGTTTGTTTATCTTTTACTGGACTCGGTATCATACGGATCTTCAGCAGATGTTGAAAAAAAATCGCCAAAATATTCGTCCAAATGGACACTGAAAGTTGGAAACTTCCATTAAAGTAGGTCTTCAGCCTGAAGGAGCTCATAATCGTCATTTACACACTGTAATTAATTAAATTCGTCGATTAAAAAAAAAAAACAACAACAACAATTACGTTTTGGCAATAGTAGCTGCAAAATTCTCCACACAATGGCTTTTTGCCTTTCATCAGTTTCATTTTCCTGAAATTTTATTAATTACTTCAAGGTGCCTCACAACAGTTTCCAGCACTTATACTTGGATGGGTCGTTATAACCACTCTTTATCACTTGATGCTACAATCGTAGTATCAAAAAACTGCCTGATCATTGATGAACACGTTGTTATCATTTTTGTGAGAGAATGGATTACCACAGCAACAGTATAACCTCCTATAAACACTCTCAGTTACTGCTTTAGGGGCTTATAATTCAAAAACGGCACGGTGAAATTTTTTTATATTATCAACTTTTGATAAGTGTGATAAGACGCAACTTTTGGCAAAGTTTAAAAAAATTCTGCACATGGGGTTCAGAGCCACCTTACTGATAAAGAGTGGTTGTAACGACCCATCAAAATCTCAGTGTTGGAAACTGTTTTGAGCCACCTTAAACTAACCTTGAAATCTGATTGGTTGTTTTGTTTTACTGTCCCATTCTTATTGGCTGAGAAAAAGATGCGATTTAGAGCAAAAAATGGTGCGATTCGTGAATAAATCGCACCACTGAGAGCCAATCAGATTCCAAGGATAACCAATGATTTCAAAATGGATTTAATAACTAGGAATATCAAATCATCACGAGTGACCCTAAATTCCGAAATGCATGAGCGGTTCGTACAATGTTTTTTACGAATCGTTTTGCAAAAGAAACACTTCTTAACTCTCCTTCTATTCGTCCATTCTTGTCATATATACTCCACGGTGTTTGAACAGGTAATCATTTTTAGTGATAATTTTCTTGTTTTTCTTGGCATTTGCTTGACATTATTCATCAACAACAATTTGGTATTCAAAAGCAAACCGACTGCTAACAATTCTAATTCAGCTGCTTCCCCGCTGCCTCCAAACAACATCAATATTGTACTTTAGTATAAATCTACTAGCGTTCTATCGCGAATGCCGTTCTCTAATTGGCTACGCTTCTCACTTTCTATTCTGTGATAGATAGTGAGTAGCGCAGCAGAGCGCGGTTTTTACCAAAATGACGGCCGCTTCCAAGTTTGCGTTTTCAAAGTATCTGTGAAGAGGATTTGGATAAAGTTTTGAACGACTAGTAGATTTATACTAAAACAATTAGATCATTCGCTCTCGATTTCTATGCGTGATACTTGTGTGCTTGCTGGCCAAAATATAGCCCCTGTGAAACTTACTCAGAGGGCAATTCTAAAACCTGGAATCCGGAATCCGGACCCGGAAACCGGAAACCGGAAACCAGAAACCAGAAACCGGAAACCAGAATCCGGAATCCGAAATAGATAATGAACAAGGTAGAAAATGTCATAGAGAACAGGCTCTCCGTCGGTGGCAGCCCCCTGTACCTTGACGGTCACGCCCCCCACTTTCGATGTCCAAAGACTGACCTGGCTCGTCTAAATAAATTTGTTTTTCCCAACAGGTACGAGACTAATTCCAGATCAACACTCTTTCCACACTGATAGTGCTACAAATCATCACTACAAATTCTTGCCGGCCGTCGTATTAAAACAATTTATAAATATGTTGCATACTTACTTCCGTCTGCTTCTCGCTTACGAACGGATCGGAACACATGTTGATGCTTAAAGACTGCCAGAAGCTCACCGCAATAGCTTGTTGCTATTATGCTACTCACTAGTCTTCTCAGAGCAATTTGATCTAGACAAGAACCGCGCTCTCACCAGGGCCAGGTTGAACAAAAGATGGGTAACTTAGCCTGCGTGCCAGCGAGAAGACTCTCGTGTTTGGGCCGGGGACGCGAGTTGCAAAGCCGCGAAAAGGCACTCGCTCACATGCCAATGCAAAAAGACACTAGACACTAGAGCCTGCTCAGACACTAGAGACAGATACTAGAGCCTGCTCGCAGGCTACGGGTAACTCTATCCACTCGAAAAATCACTATCCCTGACTGGATAGTGATTCACCCAATGGGTAGCTTTACCCAGCTTTTGAACAACCGGACCAGCTATGGGTTGTTCAGAACTACTCAAGAATGTTTTAACAACTACAATTTGTGGTTGAAGTAATGCAAAGAAAATAAGTAGCAACAAAATAATTTTCCCTATGTTTATTTATTAGATATCTACTGAAGTGAATTATTTCTATCGTCATTCATAATATCTGGACTCCGGATTCCGGATTCCGGATTCCGGAGTCTGGTTTCCGGTTCCGGATTCCGGTTTCCGGATTCCGTGTTTTAGGGTTGCCCTTAATCAGACACTGGAAAGAAGTAGAGACCGGGATGCGCAAACTTCGATTTTCCACCTACTTAGGCTTGATTTCCAAGAGTTTGGACGATATTTCCGAGTTTCAGAGACTTCAAACTAACTCGAGAAAACCTTGTTCTTCAGTGAAATCGAGCAGCGAAAAATAATCCAAAGCTTGGTTATTTGCATGGTGGCCAAAATATAGCTTACTCAGACACTGGAAAGAAGCAGAGACCGTGCTGCGCAAACTTTGATTTTGACCTACTTACACTTGTTTTCCAAGAACCTGGACGATGTTTCCGAGTTCCAGGGATTTCAAACTAACTCGCAAAGACCTTATCCTTCTTTGAAATCGGCAGGGGAAACATAATCGAAAGCTTGGCTATATGCATGGTGGCCGAAAATATAGCTCCTGTTGGACTTACTCAGACACTGGAAAGAAGCAGACCGGGCTACGCACACCTTGATTTTGATCAACTTAGGCGTGATTTCCGAGACCTTAGACGATACACCCGAGTCCCAGGTACTTTAAACTAACATAAAGACCTTGTGTTTCACTGAAATTGACAAGCGAAAAATAATCGAAAGCTTGGCTATGTGTCTGCTGGCCGGAATATAGCCCCTGTTAAACTTCCTCAGACACTGGAAAGAAGCAGAGACCGGGCTGTGTAAACTTTGATTTCCACCTACTTAGGCTTTATATCTGCAAGAGCTTCGACGATATTTCCGAGTCCCAGGGACTTCAAATTAATTCGTGAAGACCTTGTCCTTCAGTAAAATCGAAAAGCGAAAAATAATCGAAAGTTTGGTTATTTGCATGGTGGCCGAAATATAGCTCACTCAGACACTGGAAAGAAACAGAGACTGGGCTGTGTAAACTTTGATTTCCACCTACTTAGGCTTTATATCTGCAAGAGCTTGGACGATATTTCCGAGTCCCAGGGACTTCAAATTAATTCGCGAAGACCTTGTCCTTCAGTAAAATCGAAAAGCGAAAAATAATCAAAAGTTTGGTTATTTGCATGGTGGCCGAAATATAGCTCACTCAGACACTGGAAAGAAGCAGAGACCGGGCTACGCACACCATGATTTTGACCTACTTAGGCTTAATTTCCAAGACCTTGGACGATATTTGCGAGTCCCAGGGACTTCAAACTAACTCGCAAAGACCTTGTCTTTCAATGAAATTGAAAAGCGAAAAATAATCGACAGCTTGGTTATATGCATGGTGGCCGAAATATAGCCCCTTTAAAACTTACTCAGACACTGGAGAGAAGCAGAGACCGGGCTACGCACACCTTGATTTTGACCTACTTAGACTTGACTTCCAAGAGCTAGGACGATATTTTCGAGTCCCGGCCCAGGGACTTCAAACTAACTCGCAAAGACCTTGTCCTCCAGTAAAATTGAAAAGGGAAAAATAATCGAAAGCTTGTGAGTTGACTTGGGCTGCGCCCTTGTCAACTATCACGAGATAGAAATCTCGAGCTCGTAATCTAATTGTTTAATATAACCTATTTAAAGTTTCGTCATCAACTAATCAGAAGCTACTTATTTTG